>NC_069728.1:233342-349085 GCF_027358585.1 Pangasianodon hypophthalmus | reverse complement strand
ACTGACAAGCGGCACAGAAAGGAATGCGAGGGCAACTCTCGGGCCTTACTTTATCAGCTCTCTCAAAGGCAAAATATAATGGCCTCTCTAAGGTATAATGTCTAAAATAGATACATTTTCTCAAACACTAACCTCATTCTTAAACTCCAAGTGTCATTCGCAAGGAAAGCATACTCGCTTCACCATTTGTGCCAAAGAAACTAACATACAATTCATCAAACACGTGCGTCGACACAAAGCCAAAGCCGTAAGAAGTTAAATTTGTGCCGATGCCATAGTCATATGAGCACAACAACAGAGTCTGATTCCTCCTACACTCTCTTGTACTCGGCCAAATAAAACACAGTCGTGAACTGTGAATCTGATAGTTGTGCGCCTTTAACTCACCGTGTAGAAAATTATGCCAGCAACCGTGAACACCGTTCATAACGCGTCGTCTTACTTTACTCATTTATTAGACGTCTACAATGTTCATCATTTCAGACTGCCGTGTCGATCAGACTGTCATGTAGAAAAGCGTGTCGATGCACAGCGGTGACAAACAACCCCGTGTGATGTATGTGACACGCATTCATACGCTTAATTGATCAAATCATTTCATTATCCGAACCCAGTTATTTACTACAAATGCAGGCAGTCAAGTTTCGAAATGCGGCCACACGTGGGTGAACACGATGTCTGTTAGCCTTATACAATGGAATGGTATTAATAATAGTAGCGCATTATTACTATTATTACTATTATTAGTAGTAGGAGTAGTAGGAGTAGCAGCAGTGTCATTGTTGCTGTTGTTGGTGTTGTTATCAGAATAATTCTAGTTGCCATATGTAGTGACATGTATTAGGAATTTTTCCTGGTGTTTGGTCACAACACGATACATTCCACACAGTTTACAAGATGCACATCACAGACAACGCAACACACAACTACCTTCCCAATCTCCAAATACTGCACCTTAAGCAGAAATCTGTAGAATCAGTTGCCATTTATATTACAGCAGAGGTACAAAGAGCAGCCGAATCCACTTCAGCTGGCATGAAACGGAGTCACATAATTGTGATATATAATACATAATAATAGCAATGATATACAGTAATGACAATATTTCATAAATAATCATTATAATAAACACTAATGCCTATTAGTCATATTAAAAAATAATTATTATTTAATAGCTATTATCAGTAGTAGTATTATTAATCTATAACATAAGCTTAGATAAAAATAAACAAATAATACTAAACAGGATATCCCAGCTTGTGTGGAAGCAGTGCTGGGGCTTGAACCCCCGACCTTACGAGCAAAAACCCAGAGCCTTAACCGTTCAGCCAGCACAGCGCGGCATCGCTATCATCACTAGTAATAGTAGTATTGTTGTTGTTGGCTGATGTTGGCTGTTGTAAACATGTTGTAATATACGCTCTAACACGCAACAAAGATAGCATTGACAAACATGCCCCCCCCCGCCGCCCCCCCCCCGCTCCCCCCCCCCCTTTTTTTTTTTTTTTTTTTTTTTTTTTTTTAAAACTATTTATTACATAGACTTGCTATATTTGCGGCTTTAAACAGCAGTGGTTAGGGCAAAGTGCACTTCCTAAACTTGGCCACACGAGGGCAGACAGGATCCATCCACAACAACACAGCGCTGCACACAACAACCTTTATTTTACTCCTCATCCTTTATTCTTTCTTCTAGTCTTTCTTTATTGTTTTCTCCTATTATTATTATTATTATTATTATTATTATTATTAGAAGTAGTGGTAGTAGTAACAGAAGATCTATTATTGTGATTGTTGTTGTTATTGTGATTGCGGTTGTCATCATGGTTTAACATATTTTCTAACACGCAACAAACATAGCATTGACAAACAATTCTTAAATTTAATTCAATCCTTTTTTTTTGTTTTAGCTCTTTATTGCAGCTGTAGACTTGACCTGCGCCTATAAACAGCAGTGGTTAGGGCAAAGTGCACTTCCTAAACGTGGCCACACGAGGGCGATTATGAGTAGTAGCAGTAGTAGTAGTAGAAGAAGTAGTAGTAGTAGTGATAGCAGAATTATTATTATTACTGTTCTTGTCGTTGTTGTCATCATGTTTTAATATATTTTTAACACGCAACAAACATAGCATTGACAAACTTTTCTTACAGCATGTCCCTCCTATTTTTATTTATTTATTTTTTTACGATTTATTACATAGACTTGCTATATTTGCGCCTATAAACAGCAGTGATTAGGGCAAAGTGCACTTCCTAAACGTGGCCACACGAGGGCGATTATGAGTAGTAGTAGTAGTAGTAGTAGTAGTAGTAGTAGTAGTAATAGCAGAATTATTGTTATTACTGTTCTTGTCATGTTTTAATATATTTTTTAACACGCCACAAACATAGCATTGACAAACTTTTCTTACAGAATGTCCCTCCTATTTTTATTTATTTTTTTTTTTTTTTACGATTTATTACATAGACTTGCTATATTTGCGCCTATAAACAGCAGTGGTTAGGGCAAAGTGCACTTCCTAAACGTGGCCACACGAGGGCGATTATGAGTAGTAGCAGTAGTAGTAGAAGAAGAAGTAGTAGTAGTAGTGATAGCAGAATTATTGTTATTACTGCTCTTGTCGTTGTTGTCATCATGTTTTAATATATTTTTTAACACGCAACAAACACAGCATTGACAAACTTTTCTTACAGCATGTCCCTCCTATTTTTATTTATTTATTTTTTTTACGATTTATTACATAGACTTGCTATATTTGCGCCTATAAACAGCAGTGATTAGGGCAAAGTGCACTTCCTAAAAGTGGCCACACGAGCCATCCACAACAACACCCAGCGCTGCACACAGCAAATTTTATTTTACTCCTCATCCTTTATTCTTTCTTCTAGTCTCTCTTTATTATTTCTTCTTCTTCTTCTCATTATTATTATTATTATTATAAGTAGTAGTAGTAGTAACAGAAGAATTATTACTGATTGTTGTTCTAACACGCAACAAACACAGCACTGACAAACATTTCTTAAAGGTTCTTCCTCCTATTTATTTATTTATTTATTTTATTTATTGCAGATGTAGAATTGACCTGCGGCTATAAACAGCAGTGGTTAGGGCAACGTCAAGGGCAGTCAAGATCCATCCACAACAACACACAGCACTGCACACAACAACCTTTTATAATAATTATTATTAGTAGTAGTAGTAACATTCATATCAATATTATTAGGATTAGCAAATGACTTCTAAAAACTGTCAATCAAACCATCAAGCTAGAACTCTGTACATGAAGTCATAATGGTTCACTGCAGGTACAAAGAACACATATATATGCCTTTCAAAATTACAAATATAATAAACAACATCAACAACAATATATGTACAAGGTGTTTCTCTGGTGTTGACTTTTCTCTCTGCCCCCCGTCCCCCCTCCATGTACACTCACAGGGACCCCGAATTGATGTTTTGTGTGTATGTTTATCTATCTATCTATCTATCTATCTATCTATCTATCTATCTATCTATATATATATATATATATATATATATATATAGCAAAAGCAGCTTCTAAAATAATCTTTATATGCAGATTAAGAAAAGAAATTTTTTTTTTGCAGTTTTCCACATGTTTGTGTATATCGTGAACGCAGCTACAGCCCCGAACCCCCCACCCCCCCAGTTCTCTGCACTCTCCCCCGGCTAACTACTACAAGTTTAGACTTATAAACACCTCCATAAAATGCTTCATAACAGAACACTGAATCTGGGAAATTGCAGTTCCTGGATTTGGCCGCACGAGGGCAGTCAAGCTCCATCCAGCACAACACGCAGCGCCGCTGTGTCCTTCCCACAGACACAGAGCTCATCAGCCTTATTACTGTGCACTGGATCATTCTGCCATAGCAACTCCAACACACGCCTCTTCTCTACTCTTTACTATCACTATCACTATTATTATTATTATTATTGTTGTTATTATTGTTGTTATTAGTAGTAGCAGGAATTTTTCATTTTAAATGTTAAAAACGCTATATAAAGACATAAATGAGCGATTGAATGAATGAATAAATAAAAATGTCACATGTTGTCCTTGATAAATATACACCAATGATTAAATATAGTATTATATCTGATCATTTCTAAGCAGAAAAGAAAGACAAGTGCAGATGGATATTAGGCGGAATGACGATAACGCGGAGAAACCCTTCTGCTTCTCCCCTTCAAATTAGTGAAGAGGCGCGCGCAGAAACCACAACATTTAAAGACCGATGAATCCCCGCGGCGTCATAAAGGGAAAAACTGTCAATCAAACCAACAGCATAGTTCTAAGCCTCTGACCCCAGCGCATGACGTCACAAATAAACCTTATGGTTCACTGCTCCCTTTTCACTGTAAGTGTGCCACAGCGTGAGAGCGCGCGCGTATAAGCACATAACACACAAACATTATATAATATTTATAATAATGTATATATTTATACAGGTTATAAAAATATTTCAAAGGTTCTTTTTTTTTTTTTCCCTACCACATTACATTTAGTTTTTAAACAGCCAAGGTACGAAGACTTGCTCATTTCGCTGAGACTGTGAGGTGGCTCTTAAAAGAGCCTTTGTGTAGATTAGACGCGGTCGTCGTTTAAGCGCGCTCTCCGCGAATACGGCGGGCCAGCTGAATATCCTTGGGCATGATGGTCACTCTCTTGGCGTGGATGGCGCACAGGTTGGTGTCCTCGAACAGGCCGACCAGGTACGCCTCGCTCGCCTCCTGCAGGGCCATGACGGCCGAGCTCTGGAAACGCAGATCAGTCTTGAAGTCCTGAGCGATTTCTCTCACCAGGCGCTGGAAGGGCAGCTTGCGGATGAGCAGCTCAGTAGACTTCTGATAACGGCGGATCTCTCTCAGAGCCACGGTGCCCGGCCTGTAACGGTGAGGCTTCTTCACGCCGCCGGTGGCCGGGGCGCTCTTGCGGGCGGCCTTAGTGGCGAGCTGCTTCCTGGGCGCCTTGCCACCGGTGGACTTACGGGCGGTCTGCTTGGTTCTTGCCATGGCGTCGAGCTCTGCACTTCACGGATGAAAAACAGAATACACGGCGCTCGCGAACGCCGGCTTTTTAAGCCCTAACGCTGCTCTGCGCTCATTGGGCGTCTTGAAGGCACTCGTCTGTCATTGGATAGAATGCGTGACGTCACTTGATGACTATTGGCTTCCGCCACCGGCACAGTTCGAAACACAAGGCGCCCGCCCCTATTCCACGGGCGCGCAGCGCTTTTGTACTCTGCCATTCACCAGTTACACACAAACCGCCCGCCGTCAAAACATATTCTCATCCCTCACACTGCATTTAGCCAACACGCCTCACTATTATTGTTATTCTTATTCTTATCATTCATATTATTATTATTACTACTGCTACTACGACTACTTGGATAGTTTCCATGTATATAATTATTTATTATATTATATATAAATATATAATTCTTAGCAAATTAGAGTGTTCATGTCCTGATTTTAACTGCGTTTGCTTTGTATTAAGAAGATAGGAATAACATTGCACTTTTGGAGCAGAAGTGGGTGGCTCTTAAAAGAGCCTTTGGGTACTGGCAAACGCAGCAGTGGGCGCGTTTACTTGGTCTTGACGGTCTTCTCGGTCTTCTTGGGCAGAAGCACGGCCTGAATGTTAGGCAGCACACCACCCTGAGCGATGGTCACCCCGCCGAGCAGTTTGTTCAGCTCCTCATCGTTACGCACGGCGAGCTGCAGGTGGCGGGGGATGATACGGGTCTTCTTGTTGTCACGGGCGGCGTTGCCGGCCAACTCCAGGATCTCAGCAGTCAGATACTCCAGCACGGCGGCCAGGTAGACCGGAGCGCCGGCACCGACGCGCTCGGCGTAGTTGCCTTTACGTAGGAGCCTGTGCACACGGCCCACAGGGAACTGCAGCCCAGCTCTGGAGGAACGAGTCTTGGCCTTAGCCCTAGCCTTTCCGCCGGTCTTGCCTCTTCCGCTCATGGTTATGATCAGACCTGTTCCACGAACAACGCTGAAATAATAAAGACTACGCGCCGAGCCCTCCGTGATATAGCCAACACAGCCGCTCTCTTATTGGCTAAGATCGTTGTGGCAGAAGAACCAATCACAAACGCGCCGTCAAATTCCACACATTCCGCCCACCATTCTATTCTACGCGACGCCCCTCCCACCCCCGTTTGTGACGCCGCCTCTGTGCGTGTGTGTGTGTGTGTGTGTGTGTGAGAGAGAGAGAGAGCGCATGAAAACAGACAGAAGGGAAAATAGACATACAAACGCACAAACGCACAAAATTCTGTACAACGCTACAGAGAAATGTAAATTCTTACTAGTTTGCCCATATGTTCATGTTCCTCCTACAGCCTCTGTCACCGTTTTGGGAGGAGGAATCCAATCCACTAAAAGCATCACTTTGTGTCATGAGAGGACAGGGAATATTGCTCTTTAAACGAAGATATGGGTGGCTCTTAAAAGAGCCGTTTAAGGAAGAAAAACATGAATGAAACACACAAACATGTTTATTTCTTTTTGGGGGCTGCCTTTTTCGCCTTTGCCGCTTTGGGCTTTGCTGTCTTGGGCTTCACAGCCTTTGCCTTCTTGGGGCTCTTGGCTGCCTTCTTAGGGGTCGCCGGCTTCTTCGCCTTCTTGGGGCTCTTGGTGGCTTTCTTGGCGGCGGCGGCGGGCTTCTTCGCCTTCTTAGGAGACTTCTTGGCGGCGGCGGCGGGTTTCTTGGCCGCTACCTTCTTGGGCTTCTTAGCCGCGGCGGGCTTCTTGGCGGCCGCCTTCTTGGGTTTGGGCGCGGCTTTCTTTGCGGGCTTCTTGGCTTCGGTCTGCTTCTTGTTCAGCTTGAAAGAGCCAGACGCGCCGGTCCCTTTGGTCTGCACCAGAGTGCCCTTTGTCACGAGGCTCTTGACGGCGAGCTTGACGCGGGAGTTGTTCTTCTCCACATCGTATCCGCCGGCAGCCAAAGCCTTCTTCAAAGCGGCGAGCGACACGCCGCTCCTCTCCTTGGACGAGGAAACCGCCTTGACGATGAGCTCGCCGACGCTGGGGCCCGCTTTCTTGGTCCTCGAAGCTGCTTTCTTCTTGGGCGCTTTGGCCGGCGCGGCGGCGGGCGCGGGAGCGACTTCTGCCATGTCTGTGTGTGCGGAGCTAAGTAGAATAAAGGAGTCAATCGCTGTGGCGCTGTGTAACACAGGAACCTCCCTCCCCGCGGCCGGGGGGCTGGTCTTAAAAGCAGACATGAGAACGTTGTAGACTCAACCCGGGCGCCGCTGAATGACTGCGCTTCCGCGATGCGCTCGCAACTGTGTTTTCTCATGGCATTTCGCGGCGAAAATCCGACCCGTCAGGCAAGCTCCAAAGCGTTCAAGCACGCGTTTCGCGAGAACGGGCTTTCCCGTTTCTCCCGCGGCCCGCCACGGCCAGGAGGAGAGCACCAATCTCGCGCGGCGGCCACAAAAGTGCACGGCGCGCCTGGCGCTCGAGCCGGCGGGCCGCGCATTTCGTGCGTTGTGCTGTGTAAAAAGAGGGCAAAAAACGGCGTGGCCGTTGCGAGGCCTCCGGGCCGAGTTGAAGGAGAGCCGTGTGAGTGCTGCTGCTATGTTTGCACGGGCCGAGTGTGGCGTGCAGTATGTGAACCGAGGCCCCTTTTGGGCCGTGTAAAGCACATGGGTGGAGAGCGAGCGGGCGCGCTCGGAGGGACGAGGCGACTCCCGCAGCGTGACTCCCAGCGTCTTTGTCCTCGTCTGGTCTTCGTCGCTCGGGCTGGCGCCGGCACTCGGGCTGGCGCTCCTCGTGCGCGGCCGCGTCCTCTTGTGGTCCCGGGGCGCCAGGTGCGCCTCGTGGGCGCCTTAACGGGCGCGCGCCTCCGCCTCGTTACCCGCGCCTGTCTCCGCCCTAGCCCGAGTTAACCCTAGTGCCGTCTAGCCCGGCTCTGCCCTAACCCTAGTGCCGTCTAGCCCGGCTCTGCCCTAACCCTAGTGCCGTCTAGCCCGGCTCTGCCCTAACCCTAGTGCCGTCTAGCCCGGCTCTGCCCTAACCCTAGTGCCGTCTAGCCCGGCTCTGCCCTAACCCTAGTGCCGTCTAGCCCGGCTCTGCCCTAACCCTAGTGCCGTCTAGCCCGGCTCTGCCCTAACCCTAGTGCCGTCTAGCCCGGCTCTGCCCTAACCCTAGTGCCGTCTAGCCCGGCTCTGCCCTAACCCTAGTGCCGTTTAGCCCGGCTCTGCTATAGCCTCATGTTTATGTAATTCCACACTGCTGTAACCCTAGTCTTATGAACTCAGCAGAGCTCTAACCCTATTCGTTGTTATTCAACTATCGCCTGGTTTTAATTGACTACGTTCTGCTATTACTCTATTGGGATAAATGTAGCCAATGCTGCTATAAATGCATTTGCATTTAGTCCACGCTTCTATCTTCACACGTCTATCTTTTGTATTTCATCCACAGGGCTTTAAACTTGGGATTGTGATTTACTCAGTACGGCTAGAATCCTATTTTGAAGTATTTCCTGCTGCTAGAACATTGCATATGCATACAGCATATAACTAGAATTACTTTGTGCCTCTATACTCCTATTTTGAAGTACACTGCGCCGCTATGAGCCTATTTTGAAGTACTCTGCGTTGTTACAGGCCTATTTTGAAGTACACTGCGCCGCTGTAGGCCTATTTTGAAGTACTCTGCGTTGTTACAGGCCTATTTTGAAGTACACTGCGCGGCTATGGGCCTATTTTGAAGTACTCTGCGTTGTTACAGGCCTATTTTGAAGTACTCTGCGCCGCTATGAGCCTATTTTGAAGTACACTGCGCCGCTATGAGCCTATTTTGAAGTACGCTGCGCCGCTGTAGGCCTATTTTGAAGTACACTGCGCCGCTATGAGCCTATTTTGAAGTACTCTGCGTTGTTACAGGCCTATTTTGAAGTACTCTGCGTTGTTACAGGCCTATTTTGAAGTACTCTGCGCCGCTATGAGCCTATTTTGAAGTACACTGCGCCGCTATGAGCCTATTTTGAAGTACACTGCGCCGCTATGAGCCTATTTTGAAGTACACTGCGTTGTTACAGGCCTATTTTGAAGTACTCTGCGCCGCTATGAGCCTATTTTGAAGTACACTGCGCCGCTATGAGCCTATTTTGAAGTACACTGCGCCGCTATGAGCCTATTTTGAAGTACACTGCGCCGCTATGAGCCTATTTTGAAGTACACTGCGCCGCTATGAGCCTATTTTGAAGTACTCTGCGCCGCTATGAGCCTATTTTGAAGTACACTGCGCCGCTATGAGCCTATTTTGAAGTACACTGCGCCGCTATGAGCCTATTTTGAAGTACACTGCGTTGTTACAGGCCTATTTTGAAGTACTCTGCGCCGCTATGAGCCTATTTTGAAGTACACTGCGCCGCTATGAGTCTATTTTGAAGTACTCTGCGTTGTTACAGGCCTATTTTGAAGTACACTGCGCCGCTGTAGGCCTATTTTGAAGTACTCTGCGCCGCTATGAGCCTATTTTGAAGTACTCTGCGCCGCTATGAGCCTATTTTGAAGTACTCTGCGTTGTTACAGGCCTATTTTGAAGTACACTGCGCCGCTGTAGGCCTATTTTGAAGTACTCTGCACCGCTATGGGCCTATTTTTTGAAGTACTCTGCGCCGCTGTAGGCCTATTTTGAAGTACTCTGCGTTGTTACAGGCCTATTTTGAAGTACGCTGCGCCGCTATGAGCCTATTTTGAAGTACACTGCGTTGTTACAGGCCTATTTTGAAGTACACTGCGCCGCTATGAGCCTATTTTTGAAGTACTCTGTGCAGCTAAAGCCCTATTTTGAACTATGCTGTGCCGTTATAAGCCTATCTTGAAGTACTTCATGCTGATATAACCCTATTTTGAAGTATTTCCTGCTGCTACAACATTGATTTGAATTACATCGTGCTACTCTAACCATATTTTGAGCAGCTATAATCCTATTTTGAAGTACTCTGAGCAGCTATAACCCTGTTTTGAATTACTCTGTGCTGTTATAAGCCTATCTTGAAGTACTTCATGCTGATATAACCCTATTTTGAAGTATTTCCTGCTGCTACAACATTGATTTGAATTACATCGTGCTGCTCTAACCATATTTTGAGCAGCTATAACCCTATTTTGAAGTACTCTGAGCAGCTATAACCCTGTTTTGAATTACTCTGTGCCGTTATAAGCCTATCTTGAAGTACTTCATGCTGATATAACCCTATTTTGAAGTACTCTGTGCTGCTATAATCCTATTTTGAATTACTTTGTGGTGCTGTAGCATCAATTTGAATTACTTCATGCTGCTATAAGCCTATTTTGAATTACTCTGTGCTGCTACACACTTTATTTCGAATTAGTCTGCGCCGCTATAAACCTATTTTGAACTCTTTTGTGCCGCTATAAACCTAATCTCAATTATTTCCTGCTGCTATAACCCTTTTTAGAAGTACTCTGTGCTGCTATAATCCTATTTTGAATTACTTTGTGAAATTATAACATTACACTGAATTATTAATTGCTGTTATGACACTATTTTGAATTACTCTGCGCAGCTGTAATCCTACTTTCAATTACTTTTTGCCTCTATGAGCCTATTTCAAATTACTTTGTGGTGCCATAACATTAAATTGAATTACTTAGTCCAGCTAGAACACTATTTTGAAGTACTCTGTGCCTCTAGAAGCCCATTTTGAATTCCTTTGCAGTGCTATAACATTGATTGATAGAACTACTTCATGCTGCCATTCCACTATTTAACAACATTGAGAACGCATGATGCTCGTACAATATTGTTTATAATTACTCACCTGCGCATTTAGCATACTACAAGACTCACACAATGAACAAAACAGTCGCGGGGGAACAGCGCGATAAAAGCCGGCGGGGAACGCGCCCCCCCTCCCCCCGTCACACACACACACACACACACACACACACACACACACACACACACACACAGAGAGAGACAGGGAGGAAAAGAAGAAATTGCTCTTTATATGAAGGAGTGGGTGGCTCTTAAAAGAGCCGTTGGGTTGATGAAGACGGCGGTAAGGCGCTTTACTTGGAGCTGGTGTACTTGGTGACGGCCTTGGTGCCCTCGGACACGGCGTGCTTGGCCAGCTCGCCGGGAAGCAACAGGCGCACGGCGGTCTGGATCTCCCTGGAGGTGATGGTGGAGCGCTTGTTGTAATGAGCCAGACGAGAGGACTCACCGGCGATACGCTCGAAGATGTCGTTCACGAACGAGTTCATGATACCCATCGCCTTAGAAGAGATGCCGGTGTCGGGGTGCACCTGCTTCAGGACTTTGTACACGTAGATAGCGTAGCTCTCCTTCCTGGACTTTCTGCGCTTCTTGCCTCCTTTGCCGGCCGTCTTGGTCACGGCTTTCTTGGATCCCTTCTTGGGAGCGGCCTTGGCTGGGTCGGGCATGTTGCTGCTGCTGCTTCTCCTGTAGACTGCGAGAAAATGAATAACGCCCGCCTCGCGGCCGCTCTATTTACAGGCCGACATTGTAATTAGGCACAAGCGAAGAACATTTTTTTATTGGTCAAAATCCCACACCGCCTCATACAGGGAGCCTCCCACCGCTCCGCCCTCTTCCTCCTCCTCCTCCTCCTCGCTCGCCCCCCCCCCGCTACGCTTTGTTTCCCTTCCCGCCTTTTTTACATTCACAACAATGTGCACTATGACAAAAGAAGAAAAAAAAATTCTATTATAGTCTTCTAACGCGTTTCACACACACACACACGTTATGTAATTCACACACACATTATGTACATGTGTATATATATATATATATATATATATATATATACACACACACACACACACACGATATAAACATGTAAAACTAGATTGTTTATGATTTTGTGTTCATATATAAATTATCTTCTACTTATGTGTTACGTGTGTAAAAAAAACACACACACACACACACACACACACACACACACACACACAGCACGAGGAACAGCTCTTTTTCTGGATGTTTGGGTGGCTCTTAAAAGAGCCGTTGTGTTCGCGTCGTTCGGTGTTGGAGCGTTTAACCGCCGAAGCCGTACAGGGTGCGTCCCTGGCGTTTCAGGGCATACACCACATCCATGGCGGTGACCGTCTTCCTCTTGGCATGCTCGGTGTAGGTGACGGCGTCGCGGATCACGTTCTCCAGGAACACCTTCAGCACACCGCGAGTCTCTTCGTAGATCAGACCGGAAATACGCTTAACACCGCCACGGCGAGCCAGACGGCGAATAGCCGGCTTGGTGATTCCCTGGATGTTATCGCGAAGAACTTTACGGTGACGCTTGGCGCCTCCTTTGCCGAGCCCCTTTCCGCCCTTGCCTCTGCCAGACATGATGCTGCTCTCTCGAAGTCAAGCTGCTCAATAAAACTCGCCGCGCAGCGCCCACATATTTATCCGCCCTCTACAGGACCTTGTTGAGAACAGGCGAGGAGGCGGGCCTAAGACCAACGGTCACACAATAGAGCACATTCAAAAAGAAACAGAACGCCACAGCTTTCTACCTGCTAGCGTCTTCTTCTTCCTCACCCTCTCTATACACACAAACATTATTATTACTATTATTATTATTATTAGTAGTAGTAGTAGTAGTAGTAGTAGTAGTAGTTGTTTTTCCAGTAGTAGTAACAATAGTAGAAGTCTTATTCCGATATGCAAGGTGTATATTTAAAAAGACAAAACAAAAAACAATACAGCCAAACACCCGTCAGTGTAAGGAGGTTAGTAAAAGTACTCTGTGTTTGTAAAACATCGACATTCCCTTTACAGACACGAGACGTTCCTCCTAGGTCCGCTGTAACGACGGGTCTCGCGTAGCAGCACAGCATCTTATTAGTAGGCCCCTCATTCAGCCGATCGCCATCAAAGTCTGTGTACACTTTTAATCGAGCCCACATTTTACCACACCAATCGATCACTCACAAATGCCAATCACTTAACTGACAAGCGGCACAGAAAGGAATGCGAGGGCAACTCTCGGGCCTTACTTTATCAGCTCTCTCAAAGGCAAAATATAATGGCCTCTCTAAGGTATAATGTCTAAAATAGATACATTTTCTCAAACACTAACCTCATTCTTAAACTCCAAGTGTCATTCGCAAGGAAAGCATACTCGCTTCACCATTTGTGCCAAAGAAACTAACATACAATTCATCAAACACGTGCGTCGACACAAAGCCAAAGCCGTAAGAAGTTAAATTTGTGCCGATGCCATAGTCATATGAGCACAACAACAGAGTCTGATTCCTCCTACACTCTCTTGTACTCGGCCAAATAAAACACAGTCGTGAACTGTGAATCTGATAGTTGTGCGCCTTTAACTCACCGTGTAGAAAATTATGCCAGCAACCGTGAACACCGTTCATAACGCGTCGTCTTACTTTACTCATTTATTAGACGTCTACAATGTTCATCATTTCAGACTGCCGTGTCGATCAGACTGTCATGTAGAAAAGCGTGTCGATGCACAGCGGTGACAAACAACCCCGTGTGATGTATGTGACACGCATTCATACGCTTAATTGATCAAATCATTTCATTATCCGAACCCAGTTATTTACTACAAATGCAGGCAGTCAAGTTTCGAAATGCGGCCACACGTGGGTGAACACGATGTCTGTTAGCCTTATACAATGGAATGGTATTAATAATAGTAGCGCATTATTACTATTATTACTATTATTAGTAGTAGGAGTAGTAGGAGTAGCAGCAGTGTCATTGTTGCTGTTGTTGGTGTTGTTATCAGAATAATTCTAGTTGCCATATGTAGTGACATGTATTAGGAATTTTTCCTGGTGTTTGGTCACAACACGATACATTCCACACAGTTTACAAGATGCACATCACAGACAACGCAACACACAACTACCTTCCCAATCTCCAAATACTGCACCTTAAGCAGAAATCTGTAGAATCAGTTGCCATTTATATTACAGCAGAGGTACAAAGAGCAGCCGAATCCACTTCAGCTGGCATGAAACGGAGTCACATAATTGTGATATATAATACATAATAATAGCAATGATATACAGTAATGACAATATTTCATAAATAATCATTATAATAAACACTAATGCCTATTAGTCATATTAAAAAATAATTATTATTTAATAGCTATTATCAGTAGTAGTATTATTAATCTATAACATAAGCTTAGATAAAAATAAACAAATAATACTAAACAGGATATCCCAGCTTGTGTGGAAGCAGTGCTGGGGCTTGAACCCCCGACCTTACGAGCAAAAACCCAGAGCCTTAACCGTTCAGCCAGCACAGCGCGGCATCGCTATCATCACTAGTAATAGTAGTATTGTTGTTGTTGGCTGATGTTGGCTGTTGTAAACATGTTGTAATATACGCTCTAACACGCAACAAAGATAGCATTGACAAACATGCCCCCCCCCGCCGCCCCCCCCCCCCGCTCCCCCCCCCCCCTTTTTTTTTTTTTTTTTTTTTTTTTTTTTAAAACTATTTATTACATAGACTTGCTATATTTGCGGCTTTAAACAGCAGTGGTTAGGGCAAAGTGCACTTCCTAAACTTGGCCACACGAGGGCAGACAGGATCCATCCACAACAACACAGCGCTGCACACAACAACCTTTATTTTACTCCTCATCCTTTATTCTTTCTTCTAGTCTTTCTTTATTGTTTTCTCCTATTATTATTATTATTATTATTATTATTATTATTAGAAGTAGTGGTAGTAGTAACAGAAGATCTATTATTGTGATTGTTGTTGTTATTGTGATTGCGGTTGTCATCATGGTTTAACATATTTTCTAACACGCAACAAACATAGCATTGACAAACAATTCTTAAATTTAATTCAATCCTTTTTTTTTGTTTTAGCTCTTTATTGCAGCTGTAGACTTGACCTGCGCCTATAAACAGCAGTGGTTAGGGCAAAGTGCACTTCCTAAACGTGGCCACACGAGGGCGATTATGAGTAGTAGCAGTAGTAGTAGTAGAAGAAGTAGTAGTAGTAGTGATAGCAGAATTATTATTATTACTGTTCTTGTCGTTGTTGTCATCATGTTTTAATATATTTTTAACACGCAACAAACATAGCATTGACAAACTTTTCTTACAGCATGTCCCTCCTATTTTTATTTATTTATTTTTTTACGATTTATTACATAGACTTGCTATATTTGCGCCTATAAACAGCAGTGATTAGGGCAAAGTGCACTTCCTAAACGTGGCCACACGAGGGCGATTATGAGTAGTAGTAGTAGTAGTAGTAGTAGTAGTAGTAGTAGTAATAGCAGAATTATTGTTATTACTGTTCTTGTCATGTTTTAATATATTTTTTAACACGCCACAAACATAGCATTGACAAACTTTTCTTACAGAATGTCCCTCCTATTTTTATTTATTTTTTTTTTTTTTTACGATTTATTACATAGACTTGCTATATTTGCGCCTATAAACAGCAGTGGTTAGGGCAAAGTGCACTTCCTAAACGTGGCCACACGAGGGCGATTATGAGTAGTAGCAGTAGTAGTAGAAGAAGAAGTAGTAGTAGTAGTGATAGCAGAATTATTGTTATTACTGCTCTTGTCGTTGTTGTCATCATGTTTTAATATATTTTTTAACACGCAACAAACACAGCATTGACAAACTTTTCTTACAGCATGTCCCTCCTATTTTTATTTATTTATTTTTTTTACGATTTATTACATAGACTTGCTATATTTGCGCCTATAAACAGCAGTGATTAGGGCAAAGTGCACTTCCTAAAAGTGGCCACACGAGCCATCCACAACAACACCCAGCGCTGCACACAGCAAATTTTATTTTACTCCTCATCCTTTATTCTTTCTTCTAGTCTCTCTTTATTATTTCTTCTTCTTCTTCTCATTATTATTATTATTATTATAAGTAGTAGTAGTAGTAACAGAAGAATTATTACTGATTGTTGTTCTAACACGCAACAAACACAGCACTGACAAACATTTCTTAAAGGTTCTTCCTCCTATTTATTTATTTATTTATTTTATTTATTGCAGATGTAGAATTGACCTGCGGCTATAAACAGCAGTGGTTAGGGCAACGTCAAGGGCAGTCAAGATCCATCCACAACAACACACAGCACTGCACACAACAACCTTTTATAATAATTATTATTAGTAGTAGTAGTAACATTCATATCAATATTATTAGGATTAGCAAATGACTTCTAAAAACTGTCAATCAAACCATCAAGCTAGAACTCTGTACATGAAGTCATAATGGTTCACTGCAGGTACAAAGAACACATATATATGCCTTTCAAAATTACAAATATAATAAACAACATCAACAACAATATATGTACAAGGTGTTTCTCTGGTGTTGACTTTTCTCTCTGCCCCCCGTCCCCCCTCCATGTACACTCACAGGGACCCCGAATTGATGTTTTGTGTGTATGTTTATCTATCTATCTATCTATCTATCTATCTATCTATCTATCTATATATATATATATATATATATATATATAGCAAAAGCAGCTTCTAAAATAATCTTTATATGCAGATTAAGAAAAGAAATTTTTTTTTTGCAGTTTTCCACATGTTTGTGTATATCGTGAACGCAGCTACAGCCCCGAACCCCCCACCCCCCCAGTTCTCTGCACTCTCCCCCGGCTAACTACTACAAGTTTAGACTTATAAACACCTCCATAAAATGCTTCATAACAGAACACTGAATCTGGGAAATTGCAGTTCCTGGATTTGGCCGCACGAGGGCAGTCAAGCTCCATCCAGCACAACACGCAGCGCCGCTGTGTCCTTCCCACAGACACAGAGCTCATCAGCCTTATTACTGTGCACTGGATCATTCTGCCATAACAACTCCAACACACGCCTCTTCTCTACTCTTTACTATCACTATCACTATTATTATTATTATTATTGTTGTTATTATTGTTGTTATTAGTAGTAGCAGGAATTTTTCATTTTAAATGTTAAAAACGCTATATAAAGACATAAATGAGCGATTGAATGAATGAATAAATAAAAATGTCACATGTTGTCCTTGATAAATATACACCAATGATTAAATATAGTATTATATCTGATCATTTCTAAGCAGAAAAGAAAGACAAGTGCAGATGGATATTAGGCGGAATGACGATAACGCGGAGAAACCCTTCTGCTTCTCCCCTTCAAATTAGTGAAGAGGCGCGCGCAGAAACCACAACATTTAAAGACCGATGAATCCCCGCGGCGTCATAAAGGGAAAAACTGTCAATCAAACCAACAGCATAGTTCTAAGCCTCTGACCCCAGCGCATGACGTCACAAATAAACCTTATGGTTCACTGCTCCCTTTTCACTGTAAGTGTGCCACAGCGTGAGAGCGCGCGCGTATAAGCACATAACACACAAACATTATATAATATTTATAATAATGTATATATTTATACAGGTTATAAAAATATTTCAAAGGTTCTTTTTTTTTTTTTCCCTACCACATTACATTTAGTTTTTAAACAGCCAAGGTACGAAGACTTGCTCATTTCGCTGAGACTGTGAGGTGGCTCTTAAAAGAGCCTTTGTGTAGATTAGACGCGGTCGTCGTTTAAGCGCGCTCTCCGCGAATACGGCGGGCCAGCTGAATATCCTTGGGCATGATGGTCACTCTCTTGGCGTGGATGGCGCACAGGTTGGTGTCCTCGAACAGGCCGACCAGGTACGCCTCGCTCGCCTCCTGCAGGGCCATGACGGCCGAGCTCTGGAAACGCAGATCAGTCTTGAAGTCCTGAGCGATTTCTCTCACCAGGCGCTGGAAGGGCAGCTTGCGGATGAGCAGCTCAGTAGACTTCTGATAACGGCGGATCTCTCTCAGAGCCACGGTGCCCGGCCTGTAACGGTGAGGCTTCTTCACGCCGCCGGTGGCCGGGGCGCTCTTGCGGGCGGCCTTAGTGGCGAGCTGCTTCCTGGGCGCCTTGCCACCGGTGGACTTACGGGCGGTCTGCTTGGTTCTTGCCATGGCGTCGAGCTCTGCACTTCACGGATGAAAAACAGAATACACGGCGCTCGCGAACGCCGGCTTTTTAAGCCCTAACGCTGCTCTGCGCTCATTGGGCGTCTTGAAGGCACTCGTCTGTCATTGGATAGAATGCGTGACGTCACTTGATGACTATTGGCTTCCGCCACCGGCACAGTTCGAAACACAAGGCGCCCGCCCCTATTCCACGGGCGCGCAGCGCTTTTGTACTCTGCCATTCACCAGTTACACACAAACCGCCCGCCGTCAAAACATATTCTCATCCCTCACACTGCATTTAGCCAACACGCCTCACTATTATTGTTATTCTTATTCTTATCATTCATATTATTATTATTACTACTGCTACTACGACTACTTGGATAGTTTCCATGTATATAATTATTTATTATATTATATATAAATATATAATTCTTAGCAAATTAGAGTGTTCATGTCCTGATTTTAACTGCGTTTGCTTTGTATTAAGAAGATAGGAATAACATTGCACTTTTGGAGCAGAAGTGGGTGGCTCTTAAAAGAGCCTTTGGGTACTGGCAAACGCAGCAGTGGGCGCGTTTACTTGGTCTTGACGGTCTTCTCGGTCTTCTTGGGCAGAAGCACGGCCTGAATGTTAGGCAGCACACCACCCTGAGCGATGGTCACCCCGCCGAGCAGTTTGTTCAGCTCCTCATCGTTACGCACGGCGAGCTGCAGGTGGCGGGGGATGATACGGGTCTTCTTGTTGTCACGGGCGGCGTTGCCGGCCAACTCCAGGATCTCAGCAGTCAGATACTCCAGCACGGCGGCCAGGTAGACCGGAGCGCCGGCACCGACGCGCTCGGCGTAGTTGCCTTTACGTAGGAGCCTGTGCACACGGCCCACAGGGAACTGCAGCCCAGCTCTGGAGGAACGAGTCTTGGCCTTGGCCCTAGCCTTTCCGCCGGTCTTGCCTCTTCCGCTCATGGTTATGATCAGACCTGTTCCACGAACAACGCTGAAATAATAAAGACTACGCGCCGAGCCCTCCGTGATATAGCCAACACAGCCGCTCTCTTATTGGCTAAGATCGTTGTGGCAGAAGAACCAATCACAAACGCGCCGTCAAATTCCACACATTCCGCCCACCATTCTATTCTACGCGACGCCCCTCCCACCCCCGTTTGTGACGCCGCCTCTGTGCGTGTGTGTGTGTGTGTGTGTGTGTGTGTGTGTGTGTGTGTGTGTGTGTGAGAGAGAGAGAGAGCGCATGAAAACAGACAGAAGGGAAAATAGACATACAAACGCACAAACGCACAAAATTCTGTACAACGCTACAGAGAAATGTAAATTCTTACTAGTTTGCCCATATGTTCATGTTCCTCCTACAGCCTCTGTCACCGTTTTGGGAGGAGGAATCCAATCCACTAAAAGCATCACTTTGTGTCATGAGAGGACAGGGAATATTGCTCTTTAAACGAAGATATGGGTGGCTCTTAAAAGAGCCGTTTAAGGAAGAAAAACATGAATGAAACACACAAACATGTTTATTTCTTTTTGGGGGCTGCCTTTTTCGCCTTTGCCGCTTTGGGCTTTGCTGTCTTGGGCTTCACAGCCTTTGCCTTCTTGGGGCTCTTGGCTGCCTTCTTAGGGGTCGCCGGCTTCTTCGCCTTCTTGGGGCTCTTGGTGGCTTTCTTGGCGGCGGCGGCGGGCTTCTTCGCCTTCTTAGGAGACTTCTTGGCGGCGGCGGCGGGTTTCTTGGCCGCTACCTTCTTGGGCTTCTTAGCCGCGGCGGGCTTCTTGGCGGCCGCCTTCTTGGGTTTGGGCGCGGCTTTCTTTGCGGGCTTCTTGGCTTCGGTCTGCTTCTTGTTCAGCTTGAAAGAGCCAGACGCGCCGGTCCCTTTGGTCTGCACCAGAGTGCCCTTTGTCACGAGGCTCTTGACGGCGAGCTTGACGCGGGAGTTGTTCTTCTCCACATCGTATCCGCCGGCAGCCAAAGCCTTCTTCAAAGCGGCGAGCGACACGCCGCTCCTCTCCTTGGACGAGGAAACCGCCTTGACGATGAGCTCGCCGACGCTGGGGCCCGCTTTCTTGGTCCTCGAAGCTGCTTTCTTCTTGGGCGCTTTGGCCGGCGCGGCGGCGGGCGCGGGAGCGACTTCTGCCATGTCTGTGTGTGCGGAGCTAAGTAGAATAAAGGAGTCAATCGCTGTGGCGCTGTGTAACACAGGAACCTCCCTCCCCGCGGCCGGGGGGCTGGTCTTAAAAGCAGACATGAGAACGTTGTAGACTCAACCCGGGCGCCGCTGAATGACTGCGCTTCCGCGATGCGCTCGCAACTGTGTTTTCTCATGGCATTTCGCGGCGAAAATCCGACCCGTCAGGCAAGCTCCAAAGCGTTCAAGCACGCGTTTCGCGAGAACGGGCTTTCCCGTTTCTCCCGCGGCCCGCCACGGCCAGGAGGAGAGCACCAATCTCGCGCGGCGGCCACAAAAGTGCACGGCGCGCCTGGCGCTCGAGCCGGCGGGCCGCGCATTTCGTGCGTTGTGCTGTGTAAAAAGAGGGCAAAAAACGGCGTGGCCGTTGCGAGGCCTCCGGGCCGAGTTGAAGGAGAGCCGTGTGAGTGCTGCTGCTATGTTTGCACGGGCCGAGTGTGGCGTGCAGTATGTGAACCGAGGCCCCTTTTGGGCCGTGTAAAGCACATGGGTGGAGAGCGAGCGGGCGCGCTCGGAGGGACGAGGCGACTCCCGCAGCGTGACTCCCAGCGTCTTTGTCCTCGTCTGGTCTTCGTCGCTCGGGCTGGCGCCGGCACTCGGGCTGGCGCTCCTCGTGCGCGGCCGCGTCCTCTTGTGGTCCCGGGGCGCCAGGTGCGCCTCGTGGGCGCCTTAACGGGCGCGCGCCTCCGCCTCGTTACCCGCGCCTGTCTCCGCCCTAGCCCGAGTTAACCCTAGTGCCGTCTAGCCCGGCTCTGCCCTAACCCTAGTGCCGTCTAGCCCGGCTCTGCCCTAACCCTAGTGCCGTCTAGCCCGGCTCTGCCCTAACCCTAGTGCCGTCTAGCCCGGCTCTGCCCTAACCCTAGTGCCGTCTAGCCCGGCTCTGCCCTAACCCTAGTGCCGTCTAGCCCGGCTCTGCCCTAACCCTAGTGCCGTTTAGCCCGGCTCTGCCCTAACCCTAGTGCCGTTTAGCCCGGCTCTGCTATAGCCTCATGTTTATGTAATTCCACACTGCTGTAACCCTAGTCTTATGAACTCAGCAGAGCTCTAACCCTATTCGTTGTTATTCAACTATCGCCTGGTTTTAATTGACTACGTTCTGCTATTACTCTATTGGGATAAATGTAGCCAATGCTGCTATAAATGCATTTGCATTTAGTCCACGCTTCTATCTTCACACGTCTATCTTTTGTATTTCATCCACAGGGCTTTAAACTTGGGATTGTGATTTACTCAGTACGGCTAGAATCCTATTTTGAAGTATTTCCTGCTGCTAGAACATTGCATATGCATACAGCATATAACTAGAATTACTTTGTGCCTCTATACTCCTATTTTGAAGTACACTGCGCCGCTATGAGCCTATTTTGAAGTACTCTGCGTTGTTACAGGCCTATTTTGAAGTACACTGCGCCGCTGTAGGCCTATTTTGAAGTACTCTGCGTTGTTACAGGCCTATTTTGAAGTACACTGCGCGGCTATGGGCCTATTTTGAAGTACTCTGCGTTGTTACAGGCCTATTTTGAAGTACTCTGCGCCGCTATGAGCCTATTTTGAAGTACACTGCGCCGCTATGAGCCTATTTTGAAGTACGCTGCGCCGCTGTAGGCCTATTTTGAAGTACACTGCGCCGCTATGAGCCTATTTTGAAGTACTCTGCGTTGTTACAGGCCTATTTTGAAGTACTCTGCGTTGTTACAGGCCTATTTTGAAGTACTCTGCGCCGCTATGAGCCTATTTTGAAGTACACTGCGCCGCTATGAGCCTATTTTGAAGTACACTGCGCCGCTATGAGCCTATTTTGAAGTACACTGCGTTGTTACAGGCCTATTTTGAAGTACTCTGCGCCGCTATGAGCCTATTTTGAAGTACACTGCGCCGCTATGAGCCTATTTTGAAGTACACTGCGCCGCTATGAGCCTATTTTGAAGTACACTGCGCCGCTATGAGCCTATTTTGAAGTACTCTGCGCCGCTATGAGCCTATTTTGAAGTACACTGCGCCGCTATGAGCCTATTTTGAAGTACACTGCGCCGCTATGAGCCTATTTTGAAGTACACTGCGTTGTTACAGGCCTATTTTGAAGTACTCTGCGCCGCTATGAGCCTATTTTGAAGTACACTGCGCCGCTATGAGTCTATTTTGAAGTACTCTGCGTTGTTACAGGCCTATTTTGAAGTACACTGCGCCGCTGTAGGCCTATTTTGAAGTACTCTGCGCCGCTATGAGCCTATTTTGAAGTACTCTGCGCCGCTATGAGCCTATTTTGAAGTACTCTGCGTTGTTACAGGCCTATTTTGAAGTACACTGCGCCGCTGTAGGCCTATTTTGAAGTACTCTGCACCGCTATGGGCCTATTTTTTTGTTTTAGCTCTTTATTGCAGCTGTAGACTTGACCTGCGCCTATAAACAGCAGTGGTTAGGGCAAAGTGCACTTCCTAAACGTGGCCACACGAGGGCGATTATGAGTAGTAGCAGTAGTAGTAGTAGAAGAAGTAGTAGTAGTAGTGATAGCAGAATTATTATTATTACTGTTCTTGTCGTTGTTGTCATCATGTTTTAATATATTTTTAACACGCAACAAACATAGCATTGACAAACTTTTCTTACAGCATGTCCCTCCTATTTTTATTTATTTATTTTTTTACGATTTATTACATAGACTTGCTATATTTGCGCCTATAAACAGCAGTGATTAGGGCAAAGTGCACTTCCTAAACGTGGCCACACGAGGGCGATTATGAGTAGTAGTAGTAGTAGTAGTAGTAGTAGTAGTAGTAGTAATAGCAGAATTATTGTTATTACTGTTCTTGTCATGTTTTAATATATTTTTTAACACGCCACAAACATAGCATTGACAAACTTTTCTTACAGAATGTCCCTCCTATTTTTATTTATTTATTTATTTTTTTACGATTTATTACATAGACTTGCTATATTTGCGCCTATAAACAGCAGTGGTTAGGGCAAAGTGCACTTCCTAAACGTGGCCACACGAGGGCGATTATGAGTAGTAGCAGTAGTAGTAGAAGAAGAAGTAGTAGTAGTAGTGATAGCAGAATTATTGTTATTACTGCTCTTGTCGTTGTTGTCATCATGTTTTAATATATTTTTTAACACGCAACAAACACAGCATTGACAAACTTTTCTTACAGCATGTCCCTCCTATTTTTATTTATTTATTTTTTTTACGATTTATTACATAGACTTGCTATATTTGCGCCTATAAACAGCAGTGATTAGGGCAAAGTGCACTTCCTAAAAGTGGCCACACGAGCCATCCACAACAACACCCAGCGCTGCACACAGCAAATTTTATTTTACTCCTCATCCTTTATTCTTTCTTCTAGTCTCTCTTTATTATTTCTTCTTCTTCTTCTCATTATTATTATTATTATTATAAGTAGTAGTAGTAGTAACAGAAGAATTATTACTGATTGTTGTTCTAACACGCAACAAACACAGCACTGACAAACATTTCTTAAAGGTTCTTCCTCCTATTTATTTATTTATTTATTTTATTTATTGCAGATGTAGAATTGACCTGCGGCTATAAACAGCAGTGGTTAGGGCAACGTCAAGGGCAGTCAAGATCCATCCACAACAACACACAGCACTGCACACAACAACCTTTTATAATAATTATTATTAGTAGTAGTAGTAACATTCATATCAATATTATTAGGATTAGCAAATGACTTCTAAAAACTGACAATCAAACCATCAAGCTAGAACTCTGTACATGAAGTCATAATGGTTCACTGCAGGTACAAAGAACACATATATATGCCTTTCAAAATTACAAATATAATAAACAACATCAACAACAATATATGTACAAGGTGTTTCTCTGGTGTTGACTTTTCTCTCTGCCCCCCGTCCCCCCTCCATGTACACTCACAGGGACCCCGAATTGATGTTTTGTGTGTATGTTTATCTATCTATCTATCTATCTATCTATCTATCTATCTATCTATCTATCTATCTATATATATATATATATATAGCAAAAGCAGCTTCTAAAATAATCTTTATATGCAGATTAAGAAAAGAATTTTTTTTTTTGCAGTTTTCCACATGTTTGTGTATATCGTGAACGCAGCTACAGCCCCGAACCCCCCACCCCCCCCAGTTCTCTGCACTCTCCCCCGGCTAACTACTACAAGTTTAGACTTATAAACACCTCCATAAAATGCTTCATAACAGAACACTGAATCTGGGAAATTGCAGTTCCTGGATTTGGCCGCACGAGGGCAGTCAAGCTCCATCCAGCACAACACGCAGCGCCGCTGTGTCCTTCCCACAGACACAGAGCTCATCAGCCTTATTACTGTGCACTGGATCATTCTGCCATAGCAACTCCAACACACGCCTCTTCTCTACTCTTTACTATCACTATCACTATTATTATTATTATTATTGTTGTTATTATTGTTGTTATTAGTAGTAGCAGGAATTTTTCATTTTAAATGTTAAAAACGCTATATAAAGACATAAATGAGCGATTGAATGAATGAATAAATAAAAATGTCACATGTTGTCCTTGATAAATATACACCAATGATTAAATATAGTATTATATCTGATCATTTCTAAGCAGAAAAGAAAGACAAGTGCAGATGGATATTAGGCGGAATGACGATAACGCGGAGAAACCCTTCTGCTTCTCCCCTTCAAATTAGTGAAGAGGCGCGCGCAGAAACCACAACATTTAAAGACCGATGAATCCCCGCGGCGTCATAAAGGGAAAAACTGTCAATCAAACCAACAGCATAGTTCTAAGCCTCTGACCCCAGCGCATGACGTCACAAATAAACCTTATGGTTCACTGCTCCCTTTTCACTGTAAGTGTGCCACAGCGTGAGAGCGCGCGCGTATAAGCACATAACACACAAACATTATATAATATTTATAATAATGTATATATTTATACAGGTTATAAAAATATTTCAAAGGTTCTTTTTTTTTTTTTCCCTACCACATTACATTTAGTTTTTAAACAGCCAAGGTACGAAGACTTGCTCATTTCGCTGAGACTGTGAGGTGGCTCTTAAAAGAGCCTTTGTGTAGATTAGACGCGGTCGTCGTTTAAGCGCGCTCTCCGCGAATACGGCGGGCCAGCTGAATATCCTTGGGCATGATGGTCACTCTCTTGGCGTGGATGGCGCACAGGTTGGTGTCCTCGAACAGGCCGACCAGGTACGCCTCGCTCGCCTCCTGCAGGGCCATGACGGCCGAGCTCTGGAAACGCAGATCAGTCTTGAAGTCCTGAGCGATTTCTCTCACCAGGCGCTGGAAGGGCAGCTTGCGGATGAGCAGCTCAGTAGACTTCTGATAACGGCGGATCTCTCTCAGAGCCACGGTGCCCGGCCTGTAACGGTGAGGCTTCTTCACGCCGCCGGTGGCCGGGGCGCTCTTGCGGGCGGCCTTAGTGGCGAGCTGCTTCCTGGGCGCCTTGCCACCGGTGGACTTACGGGCGGTCTGCTTGGTTCTTGCCATGGCGTCGAGCTCTGCACTTCACGGATGAAAAACAGAATACACGGCGCTCGCGAACGCCGGCTTTTTAAGCCCTAACGCTGCTCTGCGCTCATTGGGCGTCTTGAAGGCACTCGTCTGTCATTGGATAGAATGCGTGACGTCACTTGATGACTATTGGCTTCCGCCACCGGCACAGTTCGAAACACAAGGCGCCCGCCCCTATTCCACGGGCGCGCAGCGCTTTTGTACTCTGCCATTCACCAGTTACACACAAACCGCCCGCCGTCAAAACATATTCTCATCCCTCACACTGCATTTAGCCAACACGCCTCACTATTATTGTTATTCTTATTCTTATCATTCATATTATTATTATTACTACTGCTACTACGACTACTTGGATAGTTTCCATGTATATAATTATTTATTATATTATATATAAATATATAATTCTTAGCAAATTAGAGTGTTCATGTCCTGATTTTAACTGCGTTTGCTTTGTATTAAGAAGATAGGAATAACATTGCACTTTTGGAGCAGAAGTGGGTGGCTCTTAAAAGAGCCTTTGGGTACTGGCAAACGCAGCAGTGGGCGCGTTTACTTGGTCTTGACGGTCTTCTCGGTCTTCTTGGGCAGAAGCACGGCCTGAATGTTAGGCAGCACACCACCCTGAGCGATGGTCACCCCGCCGAGCAGTTTGTTCAGCTCCTCATCGTTACGCACGGCGAGCTGCAGGTGGCGGGGGATGATACGGGTCTTCTTGTTGTCACGGGCGGCGTTGCCGGCCAACTCCAGGATCTCAGCAGTCAGATACTCCAGCACGGCGGCCAGGTAGACCGGAGCGCCGGCACCGACGCGCTCGGCGTAGTTGCCTTTACGTAGGAGCCTGTGCACACGGCCCACAGGGAACTGCAGCCCAGCTCTGGAGGAACGAGTCTTGGCCTTGGCCCTAGCCTTTCCGCCGGTCTTGCCTCTTCCGCTCATGGTTATGATCAGACCTGTTCCACGAACAACGCTGAAATAATAAAGACTACGCGCCGAGCCCTCCGTGATATAGCCAACACAGCCGCTCTCTTATTGGCTAAGATCGTTGTGGCAGAAGAACCAATCACAAACGCGCCGTCAAATTCCACACATTCCGCCCACCATTCTATTCTACGCGACGCCCCTCCCACCCCCGTTTGTGACGCCGCCTCTGTGCGTGTGTGTGTGTGTGTGTGTGTGTGTGTGTGTGTGTGTGTGTGTGTGTGTGTGAGAGAGAGAGAGAGCGCATGAAAACAGACAGAAGGGAAAATAGACATACAAACGCACAAACGCACAAAATTCTGTACAACGCTACAGAGAAATGTAAATTCTTACTAGTTTGCCCATATGTTCATGTTCCTCCTACAGCCTCTGTCACCGTTTTGGGAGGAGGAATCCAATCCACTAAAAGCATCACTTTGTGTCATGAGAGGACAGGGAATATTGCTCTTTAAACGAAGATATGGGTGGCTCTTAAAAGAGCCGTTTAAGGAAGAAAAACATGAATGAAACACACAAACATGTTTATTTCTTTTTGGGGGCTGCCTTTTTCGCCTTTGCCGCTTTGGGCTTTGCTGTCTTGGGCTTCACAGCCTTTGCCTTCTTGGGGCTCTTGGCTGCCTTCTTAGGGGTCGCCGGCTTCTTCGCCTTCTTGGGGCTCTTGGTGGCTTTCTTGGCGGCGGCGGCGGGCTTCTTCGCCTTCTTAGGAGACTTCTTGGCGGCGGCGGCGGGTTTCTTGGCCGCTACCTTCTTGGGCTTCTTAGCCGCGGCGGGCTTCTTGGCGGCCGCCTTCTTGGGTTTGGGCGCGGCTTTCTTTGCGGGCTTCTTGGCTTCGGTCTGCTTCTTGTTCAGCTTGAAAGAGCCAGACGCGCCGGTCCCTTTGGTCTGCACCAGAGTGCCCTTTGTCACGAGGCTCTTGACGGCGAGCTTGACGCGGGAGTTGTTCTTCTCCACATCGTATCCGCCGGCAGCCAAAGCCTTCTTCAAAGCGGCGAGCGACACGCCGCTCCTCTCCTTGGACGAGGAAACCGCCTTGACGATGAGCTCGCCGACGCTGGGGCCCGCTTTCTTGGTCCTCGAAGCTGCTTTCTTCTTGGGCGCTTTGGCCGGCGCGGCGGCGGGCGCGGGAGCGACTTCTGCCATGTCTGTGTGTGCGGAGCTAAGTAGAATAAAGGAGTCAATCGCTGTGGCGCTGTGTAACACAGGAACCTCCCTCCCCGCGGCCGGGGGGCTGGTCTTAAAAGCAGACATGAGAACGTTGTAGACTCAACCCGGGCGCCGCTGAATGACTGCGCTTCCGCGATGCGCTCGCAACTGTGTTTTCTCATGGCATTTCGCGGCGAAAATCCGACCCGTCAGGCAAGCTCCAAAGCGTTCAAGCACGCGTTTCGCGAGAACGGGCTTTCCCGTTTCTCCCGCGGCCCGCCACGGCCAGGAGGAGAGCACCAATCTCGCGCGGCGGCCACAAAAGTGCACGGCGCGCCTGGCGCTCGAGCCGGCGGGCCGCGCATTTCGTGCGTTGTGCTGTGTAAAAAGAGGGCAAAAAACGGCGTGGCCGTTGCGAGGCCTCCGGGCCGAGTTGAAGGAGAGCCGTGTGAGTGCTGCTGCTATGTTTGCACGGGCCGAGTGTGGCGTGCAGTATGTGAACCGAGGCCCCTTTTGGGCCGTGTAAAGCACATGGGTGGAGAGCGAGCGGGCGCGCTCGGAGGGACGAGGCGACTCCCGCAGCGTGACTCCCAGCGTCTTTGTCCTCGTCTGGTCTTCGTCGCTCGGGCTGGCGCCGGCACTCGGGCTGGCGCTCCTCGTGCGCGGCCGCGTCCTCTTGTGGTCCCGGGGCGCCAGGTGCGCCTCGTGGGCGCCTTAACGGGCGCGCGCCTCCGCCTCGTTACCCGCGCCTGTCTCCGCCCTAGCCCGAGTTAACCCTAGTGCCGTTTAGCCCGGCTCTGCCCTAACCCTAGTGCCGTTTAGCCCGGCTCTGCCCTAACCCTAGTGCCGTTTAGCCCGGCTCTGCCCTAACCCTAGTGCCGTTTAGCCCGGCTCTGCCCTAACCCTAGTGCCGTTTAGCCCGGCTCTGCCCTAACCCTAGTGCCGTTTAGCCCGGCTCTGCTATAGCCTCATGTTTATGTAATTCCACACTGCTGTAACCCTAGTCTTATGAACTCAGCAGAGCTCTAACCCTATTCGTTGTTATTCAACTATCGCCTGGTTTTAATTGACTACGTTCTGCTATTACTCTATTGGGATAAATGTAGCCAATGCTGCTATAAATGCATTTGCATTTAGTCCACGCTTCTATCTTCACACGTCTATCTTTTGTATTTCATCCACAGGGCTTTAAACTTGGGATTGTGATTTACTCAGTACGGCTAGAATCCTATTTTGAAGTATTTCCTGCTGCTAGAACATTGCATATGCATACAGCATATAACTAGAATTACTTTGTGCCTCTATACTCCTATTTTGAAGTACACTGCGCCGCTGTAGGCCTATTTTGAAGTACTCTGCGTTGTCACAGGCCTATTTTGAAGTACACTGCGCCGCTGTAGGCCTATTTTGAAGTACTCTGCGTTGTTACAGGCCTATTTTGAAGTACACTGCGCCGCTATGGGCCTATTTTGAAGTACTCTGCGTTGTTACAGGCCTATTTTGAAGTACACTGCGCCGCTGTAGGCCTATTTTGAAGTACACTGCACCGCTATGAGCCTATTTTGAAGTACACTGCGCCGCTATGAGCCTATTTTGAAGTAGTCTGCGCCGCTATGAGCCTATTTTGAAGTACTCTGCGTTGTTACAGGCCTATTTTGAAGTACTCTGCGCCGCTATGAGCCTATTTTGAAGTACACTGCGCCGCTATGAGTCTATTTTGAAGTACTCTGCGTTGTTACAGGCCTATTTTGAAGTACACTGCGCCGCTGTAGGCCTATTTTGAAGTACTCTGCGCCGCTATGAGCCTATTTTGAAGTACTCTGCGCCGCTATGAGCCTATTTTGAAGTACTCTGCGTTGTTACAGGCCTATTTTGAAGTACACTGCGCCGCTGTAGGCCTATTTTGAAGTACTCTGCGCCGCTATGAGCCTATTTTGAAGTACTCTGCACCGCTATGGGCCTATTTTGAAGTACTCTGCGCCGCTGTAGGCCTATTTTGAAGTACTCTGCGTTGTTACAGGCCTATTTTGAAGTACGCTGCGCCGCTATGAGCCTATTTTGAAGTACACTGCGTTGTTACAGGCCTATTTTGAAGTACACTGCGCCGCTATGAGCCTATTTTTGAAGTACTCTGTGCAGCTAAAGCCCTATTTTGAACTATGCTGTGCCGTTATAAGCCTATCTTGAAGTACTTCATGCTGATATAACCCTATTTTGAAGTATTTCCTGCTGCTACAACATTGATTTGAATTACATCGTGCTGCTCTAACCATATTTTGAGCAGCTATAACCCTATTTTGAAGTACTCTGAGCAGCTATAACCCTGTTTTGAATTACTCTGTGCCGTTATAAGCCTATCTTGAAGTACTTCATGCTGATATAACCCTATTTTGAAGTACTCTGTGCTGCTATAATCCTATTTTGAATTACTTTGTGGTGCTGTAGCATCAATTTGAATTACTTCATGCTGCTATAAGCCTATTTTGAATTACTCTGTGCTGCTACACACTTTATTTCGAATTAGTCTGCGCCGCTATAAACCTATTTTGAACTCTTTTGTGCCGCTATAAACCTAATCTCAATTATTTCCTGCTGCTATAACCCTTTTTAGAAGTACTCTGTGCTGCTATAATCCTATTTTGAATTACTTTGTGAAATTATAACATTACACTGAATTATTAATTGCTGTTATGACACTATTTTGAATTACTCTGCGCAGCTGTAATCCTACTTTCAATTACTTTTTGCCTCTATGAGCCTATTTCAAATTACTTTGTGGTGCCATAACATTAAATTGAATTACTTAGTCCAGCTAGAACACTATTTTGAAGTACTCTGTGCCTCTAGAAGCCCATTTTGAATTCCTTTGCAGTGCTATAACATTGATTGATAGAACTACTTCATGCTGCCATTCCACTATTTAACAACATTGAGAACGCATGATGCTCGTACAATATTGTTTATAATTACTCACCTGCGCATTTAGCATACTACAAGACTCACACAATGAACAAAACAGTCGCGGGGGAACAGCGCGATAAAAGCCGGCGGGGAACGCGCCCCCCCTCCCCCCGTCACACACACACACACACACACACACACACACACACACACACACACAGAGAGAGACAGGGAGGAAAAGAAGAAATTGCTCTTTATATGAAGGAGTGGGTGGCTCTTAAAAGAGCCGTTGGGTTGATGAAGACGGCGGTAAGGCGCTTTACTTGGAGCTGGTGTACTTGGTGACGGCCTTGGTGCCCTCGGACACGGCGTGCTTGGCCAGCTCGCCGGGAAGCAACAGGCGCACGGCGGTCTGGATCTCCCTGGAGGTGATGGTGGAGCGCTTGTTGTAATGAGCCAGACGAGAGGACTCACCGGCGATACGCTCGAAGATGTCGTTCACGAACGAGTTCATGATACCCATCGCCTTAGAAGAAATGCCGGTGTCGGGGTGCACCTGCTTCAGGACTTTGTACACGTAGATAGCGTAGCTCTCCTTCCTGGACTTTCTGCGCTTCTTGCCTCCTTTGCCGGCCGTCTTGGTCACGGCTTTCTTGGATCCCTTCTTGGGAGCGGCCTTAGCTGGGTCGGGCATGTTGCTGCTGCTGCTTCTCCTGTAGACTGCGAGAGAATGAATAACGCCCGCCTCGCGGCCGCTCTATTTACAGGCCGACATTGTAATTAGGCACAAGCGAAGAACATTTTTTTATTGGTCAAAATCCCACACCGCCTCATACAGGGAGCCTCCCACCGCTCCGCCCTCTTCCTCCTCCTCCTCCTCCTCGCTCGCCCCCCCCCCGCTACGCTTTGTTTCCCTTCCCGCCTTTTTTACATTCACAACAATGTGCACTATGACAAAAGAAGAAAAAAAAATTCTATTATAGTCTTCTAACGCGTTTCACACACACACACACGTTATGTAATTCACACACACATTATGTACATGTGTATATATATATATATATATATATATATATATATATATACACACACACACACACACACACGATATAAACATGTAAAACTAGATTGTTTATGATTTTGTGTTCATATATAAATTATCTTCTACTTATGTGTTACGTGTGTAAAAAAAACACACACACACACACACACACACACACAGCACGAGGAACAGCTCTTTTTCTGGATGTTTGGGTGGCTCTTAAAAGAGCCGTTGTGTTCGCGTCGTTCGGTGTTGGAGCGTTTAACCGCCGAAGCCGTACAGGGTGCGTCCCTGGCGTTTCAGGGCATACACCACATCCATGGCGGTGACCGTCTTCCTCTTGGCATGCTCGGTGTAGGTGACGGCGTCGCGGATCACGTTCTCCAGGAACACCTTCAGCACACCGCGAGTCTCTTCGTAGATCAGACCGGAAATACGCTTAACACCGCCACGGCGAGCCAGACGGCGAATAGCCGGCTTGGTGATTCCCTGGATGTTATCGCGAAGAACTTTACGGTGACGCTTGGCGCCTCCTTTGCCGAGCCCCTTTCCGCCCTTGCCTCTGCCAGACATGATGCTGCTCTCTCGAAGTCAAGCTGCTCAATAAAACTCGCCGCGCAGCGCCCACATATTTATCCGCCCTCTACAGGACCTTGTTGAGAACAGGCGAGGAGGCGGGCCTAAGACCAACGGTCACACAATAGAGCACATTCAAAAAGAAACAGAACGCCACAGCTTTCTACCTGCTAGCGTCTTCTTCTTCCTCACCCTCTCTATACACACAAACATTATTATTACTATTATTATTATTATTAGTAGTAGTAGTAGTAGTAGTAGTAGTAGTAGTAGTTGTTTTTCCAGTAGTAGTAACAATAGTAGAAGTCTTATTCCGATATGCAAGGTGTATATTTAAAAAGACAAAACAAAAAACAATACAGCCAAACACCCGTCAGTGTAAGGAGGTTAGTAAAAGTACTCTGTGTTTGTAAAACATCGACATTCCCTTTACAGACACGAGACGTTCCTCCTAGGTCCGCTGTAACGACGGGTCTCGCGTAGCAGCACAGCATCTTATTAGTAGGCCCCTCATTCAGCCGATCGCCATCAAAGTCTGTGTACACTTTTAATCGAGCCCACATTTTACCACACCAATCGATCACTCACAAATGCCAATCACTTAACTGACAAGCGGCACAGAAAGGAATGCGAGGGCAACTCTCGGGCCTTACTTTATCAGCTCTCTCAAAGGCAAAATATAATGGCCTCTCTAAGGTATAATGTCTAAAATAGATACATTTTCTCAAACACTAACCTCATTCTTAAACTCCAAGTGTCATTCGCAAGGAAAGCATACTCGCTTCACCATTTGTGCCAAAGAAACTAACATACAATTCATCAAACACGTGCGTCGACACAAAGCCAAAGCCGTAAGAAGTTAAATTTGTGCCGATGCCATAGTCATATGAGCACAACAACAGAGTCTGATTCCTCCTACACTCTCTTGTACTCGGCCAAATAAAACACAGTCGTGAACTGTGAATCTGATAGTTGTGCGCCTTTAACTCACCGTGTAGAAAATTATGCCAGCAACCGTGAACACCGTTCATAACGCGTCGTCTTACTTTACTCATTTATTAGACGTCTACAATGTTCATCATTTCAGACTGCCGTGTCGATCAGACTGTCATGTAGAAAAGCGTGTCGATGCACAGCGGTGACAAACAACCCCGTGTGATGTATGTGACACGCATTCATACGCTTAATTGATCAAATCATTTCATTATCCGAACCCAGTTATTTACTACAAATGCAGGCAGTCAAGTTTCGAAATGCGGCCACACGTGGGTGAACACGATGTCTGTTAGCCTTATACAATGGAATGGTATTAATAATAGTAGCGCATTATTACTATTATTACTATTATTAGTAGTAGGAGTAGTAGGAGTAGCAGCAGTGTCATTGTTGCTGTTGTTGGTGTTGTTATCAGAATAATTCTAGTTGCCATATGTAGTGACATGTATTAGGAATTTTTCCTGGTGTTTGGTCACAACACGATACATTCCACACAGTTTACAAGATGCACATCACAGACAACGCAACACACAACTACCTTCCCAATCTCCAAATACTGCACCTTAAGCAGAAATCTGTAGAATCAGTTGCCATTTATATTACAGCAGAGGTACAAAGAGCAGCCGAATCCACTTCAGCTGGCATGAAACGGAGTCACATAATTGTGATATATAATACATAATAATAGCAATGATATACAGTAATGACAATATTTCATAAATAATCATTATAATAAACACTAATGCCTATTAGTCATATTAAAAAATAATTATTATTTAATAGCTATTATCAGTAGTAGTATTATTAATCTATAACATAAGCTTAGATAAAAATAAACAAATAATACTAAACAGGATATCCCAGCTTGTGTGGAAGCAGTGCTGGGGCTTGAACCCCCGACCTTACGAGCAAAAACCCAGAGCCTTAACCGTTCAGCCAGCACAGCGCGGCATCGCTATCATCACTAGTAATAGTAGTATTGTTGTTGTTGGCTGATGTTGGCTGTTGTAAACATGTTGTAATATACGCTCTAACACGCAACAAAGATAGCATTGACAAACATGCCCCCCCCCCCGCCGCCCCCCCCCCCCCTTTTTTTTTTTTTTTTTTTTTTTTTTTTTTTTTTTTTTTTTTTTTTTTTTTTTTTTTTTTTTTAAACTATTTATTACATAGACTTGCTATATTTGCGGCTTTAAACAGCAGTGGTTAGGGCAAAGTGCACTTCCTAAACTTGGCCACACGAGGGCAGACAGGATCCATCCACAACAACACAGCGCTGCACACAACAACCTTTATTTTACTCCTCATCCTTTATTCTTTCTTCTAGTCTTTCTTTATTGTTTTCTCCTATTATTATTATTATTATTATTATTATTATTATTAGAAGTAGTGGTAGTAGTAACAGAAGATCTATTATTGTGATTGTTGTTGTTATTGTGATTGCGGTTGTCATCATGGTTTAACATATTTTCTAACACGCAACAAACATAGCATTGACAAACAATTCTTAAATTTAATTCAATCCTTTTTTTTTGTTTTAGCTCTTTATTGCAGCTGTAGACTTGACCTGCGCCTATAAACAGCAGTGGTTAGGGCAAAGTGCACTTCCTAAACGTGGCCACACGAGGGCGATTATGAGTAGTAGCAGTAGTAGTAGTAGAAGAAGTAGTAGTAGTAGTGATAGCAGAATTATTATTATTACTGTTCTTGTCGTTGTTGTCATCATGTTTTAATATATTTTTAACACGCAACAAACATAGCATTGACAAACTTTTCTTACAGCATGTCCCTCCTATTTTTATTTATTTATTTTTTTACGATTTATTACATAGACTTGCTATATTTGCGCCTATAAACAGCAGTGATTAGGGCAAAGTGCACTTCCTAAACGTGGCCACACGAGGGCGATTATGAGGAGTAGTAGTAGTAGTAGTAGTAGTAGTAGTAGTAGTAATAGCAGAATTATTGTTATTACTGTTCTTGTCATGTTTTAATATATTTTTTAACACGCCACAAACATAGCATTGACAAACTTTTCTTACAGAATGTCCCTCCTATTTTTATTTATTTATTTTTTTTTTTACGATTTATTACATAGACTTGCTATATTTGCGCCTATAAACAGCAGTGGTTAGGGCAAAGTGCACTTCCTAAACGTGGCCACACGAGGGCGATTATGAGTAGTAGCAGTAGTAGTAGAAGAAGAAGTAGTAGTAGTAGTGATAGCAGAATTATTGTTATTACTGCTCTTGTCGTTGTTGTCATCATGTTTTAATATATTTTTTAACACGCAACAAACATAGCATTGACAAACTTTTCTTACAGCATGTCCCTCCTATTTTTATTTATTTATTTTTTTTTTTACGATTTATTACATAGACTTGCTATATTTGCGCCTATAAACAGCAGTGATTAGGGCAAAGTGCACTTCCTAAAAGTGGCCACACGAGGGCGATTATGAGTAGTAGCAGTAGTAGTAGAAGAAGAAGTAGTAGTAGTAGTGATAGCAGAATTATTGTTATTACTGCTCTTGTCGTTGTTGTCATCATGTTTTAATATATTTTTTAACACGCAACAAACACAGCATTGACAAACTTTTCTTACAGCATGTCCCTCCTATTTTTATTTATTTATTTTTTTTACGATTTATTACATAGACTTGCTATATTTGCGCCTATAAACAGCAGTGATTAGGGCAAAGTGCACTTCCTAAAAGTGGCCACACGAGCCATCCACAACAACACCCAGCGCTGCACACAGCAAATTTTATTTTACTCCTCATCCTTTATTCTTTCTTCTAGTCTCTCTTTATTATTTCTTCTTCTTCTTCTCATTATTATTATTATTATTATAAGTAGTAGTAGTAGTAACAGAAGAATTATTACTGATTGTTGTTCTAACACGCAACAAACACAGCACTGACAAACATTTCTTAAAGGTTCTTCCTCCTATTTATTTATTTATTTATTTTATTTATTGCAGATGTAGAATTGACCTGCGGCTATAAACAGCAGTGGTTAGGGCAACGTCAAGGGCAGTCAAGATCCATCCACAACAACACACAGCACTGCACACAACAACCTTTTATAATAATTATTATTAGTAGTAGTAGTAACATTCATATCAATATTATTAGGATTAGCAAATGACTTCTAAAAACTGTCAATCAAACCATCAAGCTAGAACTCTGTACATGAAGTCATAATGGTTCACTGCAGGTACAAAGAACACATATATATGCCTTTCAAAATTACAAATATAATAAACAACATCAACAACAATATATGTACAAGGTGTTTCTCTGGTGTTGACTTTTCTCTCTGCCCCCCGTCCCCCCTCCATGTACACTCACAGGGACCCCGAATTGATGTTTTGTGTGTATGTTTATCTATCTATCTATCTATCTATCTATCTATATATATATATATATATATATATATATATATATATATAGCAAAAGCAGCTTCTAAAATAATCTTTATATGCAGATTAAGAAAAGAAATTTTTTTTTTGCAGTTTTCCACATGTTTGTGTATATCGTGAACGCAGCTACAGCCCCGAACCCCCCACCCCCCCAGTTCTCTGCACTCTCCCCCGGCTAACTACTACAAGTTTAGACTTATAAACACCTCCATAAAATGCTTCATAACAGAACACTGAATCTGGGAAATTGCAGTTCCTGGATTTGGCCGCACGAGGGCAGTCAAGCTCCATCCAGCACAACACGCAGCGCCGCTGTGTCCTTCCCACAGACACAGAGCTCATCAGCCTTATTACTGTGCACTGGATCATTCTGCCATAGCAACTCCAACACACGCCTCTTCTCTACTCTTTACTATCACTATCACTATTATTATTATTATTATTGTTGTTATTATTGTTGTTATTAGTAGTAGCAGGAATTTTTCATTTTAAATGTTAAAAACGCTATATAAAGACATAAATGAGCGATTGAATGAATGAATAAATAAAAATGTCACATGTTGTCCTTGATAAATATACACCAATGATTAAATATAGTATTATATCTGATCATTTCTAAGCAGAAAAGAAAGACAAGTGCAGATGGATATTAGGCGGAATGACGATAACGCGGAGAAACCCTTCTGCTTCTCCCCTTCAAATTAGTGAAGAGGCGCGCGCAGAAACCACAACATTTAAAGACCGATGAATCCCCGCGGCGTCATAAAGGGAAAAACTGTCAATCAAACCAACAGCATAGTTCTAAGCCTCTGACCCCAGCGCATGACGTCACAAATAAACCTTATGGTTCACTGCTCCCTTTTCACTGTAAGTGTGCCACAGCGTGAGAGCGCGCGCGTATAAGCACATAACACACAAACATTATATAATATTTATAATAATGTATATATTTATACAGGTTATAAAAATATTTCAAAGGTTCTTTTTTTTTTTTTCCCTACCACATTACATTTAGTTTTTAAACAGCCAAGGTACGAAGACTTGCTCATTTCGCTGAGACTGTGAGGTGGCTCTTAAAAGAGCCTTTGTGTAGATTAGACGCGGTCGTCGTTTAAGCGCGCTCTCCGCGAATACGGCGGGCCAGCTGAATATCCTTGGGCATGATGGTCACTCTCTTGGCGTGGATGGCGCACAGGTTGGTGTCCTCGAACAGGCCGACCAGGTACGCCTCGCTCGCCTCCTGCAGGGCCATGACGGCCGAGCTCTGGAAACGCAGATCAGTCTTGAAGTCCTGAGCGATTTCTCTCACCAGGCGCTGGAAGGGCAGCTTGCGGATGAGCAGCTCAGTAGACTTCTGATAACGGCGGATCTCTCTCAGAGCCACGGTGCCCGGCCTGTAACGGTGAGGCTTCTTCACGCCGCCGGTGGCCGGGGCGCTCTTGCGGGCGGCCTTAGTGGCGAGCTGCTTCCTGGGCGCCTTGCCACCGGTGGACTTACGGGCGGTCTGCTTGGTTCTTGCCATGGCGTCGAGCTCTGCACTTCACGGATGAAAAACAGAATACACGGCGCTCGCGAACGCCGGCTTTTTAAGCCCTAACGCTGCTCTGCGCTCATTGGGCGTCTTGAAGGCACTCGTCTGTCATTGGATAGAATGCGTGACGTCACTTGATGACTATTGGCTTCCGCCACCGGCACAGTTCGAAACACAAGGCGCCCGCCCCTATTCCACGGGCGCGCAGCGCTTTTGTACTCTGCCATTCACCAGTTACACACAAACCGCCCGCCGTCAAAACATATTCTCATCCCTCACACTGCATTTAGCCAACACGCCTCACTATTATTGTTATTCTTATTCTTATCATTCATATTATTATTATTACTACTGCTACTACGACTACTTGGATAGTTTCCATGTATATAATTATTTATTATATTATATATAAATATATAATTCTTAGCAAATTAGAGTGTTCATGTCCTGATTTTAACTGCGTTTGCTTTGTATTAAGAAGATAGGAATAACATTGCACTTTTGGAGCAGAAGTGGGTGGCTCTTAAAAGAGCCTTTGGGTACTGGCAAACGCAGCAGTGGGCGCGTTTACTTGGTCTTGACGGTCTTCTCGGTCTTCTTGGGCAGAAGCACGGCCTGAATGTTAGGCAGCACACCACCCTGAGCGATGGTCACCCCGCCGAGCAGTTTGTTCAGCTCCTCATCGTTACGCACGGCGAGCTGCAGGTGGCGGGGGATGATACGGGTCTTCTTGTTGTCACGGGCGGCGTTGCCGGCCAACTCCAGGATCTCAGCAGTCAGATACTCCAGCACGGCGGCCAGGTAGACCGGAGCGCCGGCACCGACGCGCTCGGCGTAGTTGCCTTTACGCAGGAGCCTGTGCACACGGCCCACAGGGAACTGCAGCCCAGCTCTGGAGGAACGAGTCTTGGCCTTGGCCCTAGCCTTTCCGCCGGTCTTGCCTCTTCCGCTCATGGTTATGATCAGACCTGTTCCACGAACAACGCTGAAATAATAAAGACTACGCGCCGAGCCCTCCGTGATATAGCCAACACAGCCGCTCTCTTATTGGCTAAGATCGTTGTGGCAGAAGAACCAATCACAAACGCGCCGTCAAATTCCACACATTCCGCCCACCATTCTATTCTACGCGACGCCCCTCCCACCCCCGTTTGTGACGCCGCCTCTGTGCGTGTGTGTGTGTGTGTGTGTGTGTGAGAGAGAGAGAGAGCGCATGAAAACAGACAGAAGGGAAAATAGACATACAAACGCACAAACGCACAAAATTCTGTACAACGCTACAGAGAAATGTAAATTCTTACTAGTTTGCCCATATGTTCATGTTCCTCCTACAGCCTCTGTCACCGTTTTGGGAGGAGGAATCCAATCCACTAAAAGCATCACTTTGTGTCATGAGAGGACAGGGAATATTGCTCTTTAAACGAAGATATGGGTGGCTCTTAAAAGAGCCGTTTAAGGAAGAAAAACATGAATGAAACACACAAACATGTTTATTTCTTTTTGGGGGCTGCCTTTTTCGCCTTTGCCGCTTTGGGCTTTGCTGTCTTGGGCTTCACAGCCTTTGCCTTCTTGGGGCTCTTGGCTGCCTTCTTAGGGGTCGCCGGCTTCTTCGCCTTCTTGGGGCTCTTGGTGGCTTTCTTGGCGGCGGCGGCGGGCTTCTTCGCCTTCTTAGGAGACTTCTTGGCGGCGGCGGCGGGTTTCTTGGCCGCTACCTTCTTGGGCTTCTTAGCCGCGGCGGGCTTCTTGGCGGCCGCCTTCTTGGGTTTGGGCGCGGCTTTCTTTGCGGGCTTCTTGGCTTCGGTCTGCTTCTTGTTCAGCTTGAAAGAGCCAGACGCGCCGGTCCCTTTGGTCTGCACCAGAGTGCCCTTTGTCACGAGGCTCTTGACGGCGAGCTTGACGCGGGAGTTGTTCTTCTCCACATCGTATCCGCCGGCAGCCAAAGCCTTCTTCAAAGCGGCGAGCGACACGCCGCTCCTCTCCTTGGACGAGGAAACCGCCTTGACGATGAGCTCGCCGACGCTGGGGCCCGCTTTCTTGGTCCTCGAAGCTGCTTTCTTCTTGGGCGCTTTGGCCGGCGCGGCGGCGGGCGCGGGAGCGACTTCTGCCATGTCTGTGTGTGCGGAGCTAAGTAGAATAAAGGAGTCAATCGCTGTGGCGCTGTGTAACACAGGAACCTCCCTCCCCGCGGCCGGGGGGCTGGTCTTAAAAGCAGACATGAGAACGTTGTAGACTCAACCCGGGCGCCGCTGAATGACTGCGCTTCCGCGATGCGCTCGCAACTGTGTTTTCTCATGGCATTTCGCGGCGAAAATCCGACCCGTCAGGCAAGCTCCAAAGCGTTCAAGCACGCGTTTCGCGAGAACGGGCTTTCCCGTTTCTCCCGAGGCCCGCCACGGCCAGGAGGAGAGCACCAATCTCGCGCGGCGGCCACAAAAGTGCACGGCGCGCCTGGCGCTCGAGCCGGCGGGCCGCGCATTTCGTGCGTTGTGCTGTGTAAAAAGAGGGCAAAAAACGGCGTGGCCGTTGCGAGGCCTCCGGGCCGAGTTGAAGGAGAGCCGTGTGAGTGCTGCTGCTATGTTTGCACGGGCCGAGTGTGGCGTGCAGTATGTGAACCGAGGCCCCTTTTGGGCCGTGTAAAGCACATGGGTGGAGAGCGAGCGGGCGCGCTCGGAGGGACGAGGCGACTCCCGCAGCGTGACTCCCAGCGTCTTTGTCCTCGTCTGGTCTTCGTCGCTCGGGCTGGCGCCGGCACTCGGGCTGGCGCTCCTCGTGCGCGGCCGCGTCCTCTTGTGGTCCCGGGGCGCCAGGTGCGCCTCGTGGGCGCCTTAACGGGCGCACGCCTCCGCCTCGTTACCCGCGCCTGTCTCCGCCCTAGCCCGAGTTAACCCTAGTGCCGTCTAGCCCGGCTCTGCCCTAACCCTAGTGCCGTTTAGCCCGGCTCTGCCCTAACCCTAGTGCCGTCTAGCCCGGCTCTGCCCTAACCCTAGTGCCGTCTAGCCCGGCTCTGCCCTAACCCTAGTGCCGTTTAGCCCGGCTCTGCCCTAACCCTAGTGCCGTTTAGCCCGGCTCTGCTATAGCCTCATGTTTATGTAATTCCACACTGCTGTAACCCTAGTCTTATGAACTCAGCAGAGCTCTAACCCTATTCGTTGTTATTCAACTATCGCCTGGTTTTAATTGACTACGTTCTGCTATTACTCTATTGGGATAAATGTAGCCAATGCTGCTATAAATGCATTTGCATTTAGTCCACGCTTCTATCTTCACACGTCTATCTTTTGTATTTCATCCACAGGGCTTTAAACTTGGGATTGTGATTTACTCAGTACGGCTAGAATCCTATTTTGAAGTATTTCCTGCTGCTAGAACATTGCATATGCATACAGCATATAACTAGAATTACTTTGTGCCTCTATACTCCTATTTTGAAGTACACTGCGCCGCTATGAGCCTATTTTGAAGTACTCTGCGTTGTTACAGGCCTATTTTGAAGTACACTGCGCCGCTGTAGGCCTATTTTGAAGTACTCTGCGTTGTTACAGGCCTATTTTGAAGTACACTGCGCGGCTATGGGCCTATTTTGAAGTACTCTGCGTTGTTACAGGCCTATTTTGAAGTACACTGCGCCGCTATGAGCCTATTTTGAAGTACTCTGCGTTGTTACAGGCCTATTTTGAAGTACACTGCGCCGCTGTAGGCCTATTTTGAAGTACTCTGCGTTGTTACAGGCCTATTTTGAAGTACACTGCGCGGCTATGGGCCTATTTTGAAGTACTCTGCGTTGTTACAGGCCTATTTTGAAGTACTCTGCGCCGCTATGAGCCTATTTTGAAGTACGCTGCGCCGCTATGAGCCTATTTTGAAGTACGCTGCGCCGCTGTAGGCCTATTTTGAAGTACACTGCGCCGCTATGAGCCTATTTTGAAGTACACTGCGTTGTTACAGGCCTATTTTGAAGTACTCTGCGTTGTTACAGGCCTATTTTGAAGTACTCTGCGCCGCTATGAGCCTATTTTGAAGTACACTGCGCCGCTATGAGCCTATTTTGAAGTACACTGCGCCGCTATGAGCCTATTTTGAAGTACACTGCGTTGTTACAGGCCTATTTTGAAGTACTCTGCGCCGCTATGAGCCTATTTTGAAGTACACTGCGCCGCTATGAGCCTATTTTGAAGTACACTGCGCCGCTATGAGCCTATTTTGAAGTACACTGCGCCGCTATGAGCCTATTTTGAAGTACACTGCGCCGCTATGAGCCTATTTTGAAGTACTCTGCGCCGCTATGAGCCTATTTTGAAGTACACTGCGCCGCTATGAGCCTATTTTGAAGTACACTGCGCCGCTATGAGCCTATTTTGAAGTACACTGCGTTGTTACAGGCCTATTTTGAAGTACTCTGCGCCGCTATGAGCCTATTTTGAAGTACACTGCGCCGCTATGAGTCTATTTTGAAGTACTCTGCGTTGTTACAGGCCTATTTTGAAGTACACTGCGCCGCTGTAGGCCTATTTTGAAGTACTCTGCGCCGCTATGAGCCTATTTTGAAGTACTCTGCGCCGCTATGAGCCTATTTTGAAGTACTCTGCGTTGTTACAGGCCTATTTTGAAGTACACTGCGCCGCTGTAGGCCTATTTTGAAGTACTCTGCGTTGTTACAGGCCTATTTTGAAGTACACTGCGCGGCTATGGGCCTATTTTGAAGTACTCTGCGTTGTTACAGGCCTATTTTGAAGTACACTGCGCCGCTATGAGCCTATTTTGAAGTACTCTGCGTTGTTACAGGCCTATTTTGAAGTACACTGCGCCGCTGTAGGCCTATTTTGAAGTACTCTGCGTTGTTACAGGCCTATTTTGAAGTACACTGCGCGGCTATGGGCCTATTTTGAAGTACTCTGCGTTGTTACAGGCCTATTTTGAAGTACTCTGCGCCGCTATGAGCCTATTTTGAAGTACGCTGCGCCGCTATGAGCCTATTTTGAAGTACACTGCGCCGCTATGAGCCTATTTTGAAGTACACTGCGCCGCTATGAGCCTATTTTGAAGTACACTGCGTTGTTACAGGCCTATTTTGAAGTACTCTGCGCCGCTATGAGCCTATTTTGAAGTACACTGCGCCGCTATGAGTCTATTTTGAAGTACTCTGCGTTGTTACAGGCCTATTTTGAAGTACACTGCGCCGCTGTAGGCCTATTTTGAAGTACTCTGCGCCGCTATGAGCCTATTTTGAAGTACTCTGCGCCGCTATGAGCCTATTTTGAAGTACTCTGCGTTGTTACAGGCCTATTTTGAAGTACACTGCGCCGCTGTAGGCCTATTTTGAAGTACTCTGCACCGCTATGGGCCTATTTTGAAGTACTCTGCGCCGCTGTAGGCCTATTTTGAAGTACTCTGCGTTGTTACAGGCCTATTTTGAAGTACGCTGCGCCGCTATGAGCCTATTTTGAAGTACACTGCGTTGTTACAGGCCTATTTTGAAGTACACTGCGCCGCTATGAGCCTATTTTTGAAGTACTCTGTGCAGCTAAAGCCCTATTTTGAACTATGCTGTGCCGTTATAAGCCTATCTTGAAGTACTTCATGCTGATATAACCCTATTTTGAAGTATTTCCTGCTGCTACAACATTGATTTGAATTACATCGTGCTACTCTAACCATATTTTGAGCAGCTATAATCCTATTTTGAAGTACTCTGAGCAGCTATAACCCTGTTTTGAATTACTCTGTGCCGTTATAAGCCTATCTTGAAGTACTTCATGCTGATATAACCCTATTTTGAAGTATTTCCTGCTGCTACAACATTGATTTGAATTACATCGTGCTGCTCTAACCATATTTTGAGCAGCTATAACCCTATTTTGAAGTACTCTGAGCAGCTATAACCCTGTTTTGAATTACTCTGTGCCGTTATAAGCCTATCTTGAAGTACTTCATGCTGATATAACCCTATTTTGAAGTACTCTGTGCTGCTATAATCCTATTTTGAATTACTTTGTGGTGCTGTAGCATCAATTTGAATTACTTCATGCTGCTATAAGCCTATTTTGAATTACTCTGTGCTGCTACACACTTTATTTCGAATTAGTCTGCGCCGCTATAAACCTATTTTGAACTCTTTTGTGCCGCTATAAACCTAATCTCAATTATTTCCTGCTGCTATAACCCTTTTTAGAAGTACTCTGTGCTGCTATAATCCTATTTTGAATTACTTTGTGAAATTATAACATTACACTGAATTATTAATTGCTGTTATGACACTATTTTGAATTACTCTGCGCAGCTGTAATCCTACTTTCAATTACTTTTTGCCTCTATGAGCCTATTTCAAATTACTTTGTGGTGCCATAACATTAAATTGAATTACTTAGTCCAGCTAGAACACTATTTTGAAGTACTCTGTGCCTCTAGAAGCCCATTTTGAATTCCTTTGCAGTGCTATAACATTGATTGATAGAACTACTTCATGCTGCCATTCCACTATTTAACAACATTGAGAACGCATGATGCTCGTACAATATTGTTTATAATTACTCACCTGCGCATTTAGCATACTACAAGACTCACACAATGAACAAAACAGTCGCGGGGGAACAGCGCGATAAAAGCCGGCGGGGAACGCGCCCCCCCTCCCCCCGTCACACACACACACACACACACACACACACACACACACACACACACAGAGAGAGACAGGGAGGAAAAGAAGAAATTGCTCTTTATATGAAGGAGTGGGTGGCTCTTAAAAGAGCCGTTGGGTTGATGAAGACGGCGGTAAGGCGCTTTACTTGGAGCTGGTGTACTTGGTGACGGCCTTGGTGCCCTCGGACACGGCGTGCTTGGCCAGCTCGCCGGGAAGCAACAGGCGCACGGCGGTCTGGATCTCCCTGGAGGTGATGGTGGAGCGCTTGTTGTAATGAGCCAGACGAGAGGACTCACCGGCGATACGCTCGAAGATGTCGTTCACGAACGAGTTCATGATACCCATCGCCTTAGAAGAGATGCCGGTGTCGGGGTGCACCTGCTTCAGGACTTTGTACACGTAGATAGCGTAGCTCTCCTTCCTGGACTTTCTGCGCTTCTTGCCTCCTTTGCCGGCCGTCTTGGTCACGGCTTTCTTGGATCCCTTCTTGGGAGCGGCCTTGGCTGGGTCGGGCATGTTGCTGCTGCTGCTTCTCCTGTAGACTGCGAGAAAATGAATAACGCCCGCCTCGCGGCCGCTCTATTTACAGGCCGACATTGTAATTAGGCACAAGCGAAGAACATTTTTTTATTGGTCAAAATCCCACACCGCCTCATACAGGGAGCCTCCCACCGCTCCGCCCTCTTCCTCCTCCTCCTCCTCCTCGCTCGCCCCCCCCCCCGCTACGCTTTGTTTCCCTTCCCGCCTTTTTTACATTCACAACAATGTGCACTATGACAAAAGAAGAAAAAAAAATTCTATTATAGTCTTCTAACGCGTTTCACACACACACACACGTTATGTAATTCACACACACATTATGTACATGTGTATATATATATATATATATATATATATATATATACACACACACACACACACACGATATAAACATGTAAAACTAGATTGTTTATGATTTTGTGTTCATATATAAATTATCTTCTACTTATGTGTTACGTGTGTAAAAAAAACACACACACACACACACACACACACACACACACACAGCACGAGGAACAGCTCTTTTTCTGGATGTTTGGGTGGCTCTTAAAAGAGCCGTTGTGTTCGCGTCGTTCGGTGTTGGAGCGTTTAACCGCCGAAGCCGTACAGGGTGCGTCCCTGGCGTTTCAGGGCATACACCACATCCATGGCGGTGACCGTCTTCCTCTTGGCATGCTCGGTGTAGGTGACGGCGTCGCGGATCACGTTCTCCAGGAACACCTTCAGCACACCGCGAGTCTCTTCGTAGATCAGACCGGAAATACGCTTAACACCGCCACGGCGAGCCAGACGGCGAATAGCCGGCTTGGTGATTCCCTGGATGTTATCGCGAAGAACTTTACGGTGACGCTTGGCGCCTCCTTTGCCGAGCCCCTTTCCGCCCTTGCCTCTGCCAGACATGATGCTGCTCTCTCGAAGTCAAGCTGCTCAATAAACCTCGCCGCGCAGCGCCCACATATTTATCCGCCCTCTACAGGACCTTGTTGAGAACAGGCGAGGAGGCGGGCCTAAGACCAACGGTCACACAATAGAGCACATTCAAAAAGAAACAGAACGCCACAGCTTTCTACCTGCTAGCGTCTTCTTCTTCCTCACCCTCTCTATACACACAAACATTATTATTACTATTATTATTATTATTAGTAGTAGTAGTAGTAGTAGTAGTAGTAGTAGTTGTTTTTCCAGTAGTAGTAACAATAGTAGAAGTCTTATTCCGATATGCAAGGTGTATATTTAAAAAGACAAAACAAAAAACAATACAGCCAAACACCCGTCAGTGTAAGGAGGTTAGTAAAAGTACTCTGTGTTTGTAAAACATCGACATTCCCTTTACAGACACGAGACGTTCCTCCTAGGTCCGCTGTAACGACGGGTCTCGCGTAGCAGCACAGCATCTTATTAGTAGGCCCCTCATTCAGCCGATCGCCATCAAAGTCTGTGTACACTTTTAATCGAGCCCACATTTTACCACACCAATCGATCACTCACAAATGCCAATCACTTAACTGACAAGCGGCACAGAAAGGAATGCGAGGGCAACTCTCGGGCCTTACTTTATCAGCTCTCTCAAAGGCAAAATATAATGGCCTCTCTAAGGTATAATGTCTAAAATAGATACATTTTCTCAAACACTAACCTCATTCTTAAACTCCAAGTGTCATTCGCAAGGAAAGCATACTCGCTTCACCATTTGTGCCAAAGAAACTAACATACAATTCATCAAACACGTGCGTCGACACAAAGCCAAAGCCGTAAGAAGTTAAATTTGTGCCGATGCCATAGTCATATGAGCACAACAACAGAGTCTGATTCCTCCTACACTCTCTTGTACTCGGCCAAATAAAACACAGTCGTGAACTGTGAATCTGATAGTTGTGCGCCTTTAACTCACCGTGTAGAAAATTATGCCAGCAACCGTGAACACCGTTCATAACGCGTCGTCTTACTTTACTCATTTATTAGACGTCTACAATGTTCATCATTTCAGACTGCCGTGTCGATCAGACTGTCATGTAGAAAAGCGTGTCGATGCACAGCGGTGACAAACAACCCCGTGTGATGTATGTGACACGCATTCATACGCTTAATTGATCAAATCATTTCATTATCCGAACCCAGTTATTTACTACAAATGCAGGCAGTCAAGTTTCGAAATGCGGCCACACGTGGGTGAACACGATGTCTGTTAGCCTTATACAATGGAATGGTATTAATAATAGTAGCGCATTATTACTATTATTACTATTATTAGTAGTAGGAGTAGTAGGAGTAGCAGCAGTGTCATTGTTGCTGTTGTTGGTGTTGTTATCAGAATAATTCTAGTTGCCATATGTAGTGACATGTATTAGGAATTTTTCCTGGTGTTTGGTCACAACACGATACATTCCACACAGTTTACAAGATGCACATCACAGACAACGCAACACACAACTACCTTCCCAATCTCCAAATACTGCACCTTAAGCAGAAATCTGTAGAATCAGTTGCCATTTATATTACAGCAGAGGTACAAAGAGCAGCCGAATCCACTTCAGCTGGCATGAAACGGAGTCACATAATTGTGATATATAATACATAATAATAGCAATGATATACAGTAATGACAATATTTCATAAATAATCATTATAATAAACACTAATGCCTATTAGTCATATTAAAAAATAATTATTATTTAATAGCTATTATCAGTAGTAGTATTATTAATCTATAACATAAGCTTAGATAAAAATAAACAAATAATACTAAACAGGATATCCCAGCTTGTGTGGAAGCAGTGCTGGGGCTTGAACCCCCGACCTTACGAGCAAAAACCCAGAGCCTTAACCGTTCAGCCAGCACAGCGCGGCATCGCTATCATCACTAGTAATAGTAGTATTGTTGTTGTTGGCTGATGTTGGCTGTTGTAAACATGTTGTAATATACGCTCTAACACGCAACAAAGATAGCATTGACAAACATGCCCCCCCCCCGCCGCCCCCCCCCCCCGCTTCCCCCCCCCCCCTTTTTTTTTTTTTTTTTTTTTTTTTTTTTTTTTTTTTTTTTTTTTTTAAACTATTTATTACATAGACTTGCTATATTTGCGGCTTTAAACAGCAGTGGTTAGGGCAAAGTGCACTTCCTAAACTTGGCCACACGAGGGCAGACAGGATCCATCCACAACAACACAGCGCTGCACACAACAACCTTTATTTTACTCCTCATCCTTTATTCTTTCTTCTAGTCTTTCTTTATTGTTTTCTCCTATTATTATTATTATTATTATTATTATTATTATTAGAAGTAGTGGTAGTAGTAACAGAAGATCTATTATTGTGATTGTTGTTGTTATTGTGATTGCGGTTGTCATCATGGTTTAACATATTTTCTAACACGCAACAAACATAGCATTGACAAACAATTCTTAAATTTAATTCAATCCTTTTTTTTTGTTTTAGCTCTTTATTGCAGCTGTAGACTTGACCTGCGCCTATAAACAGCAGTGGTTAGGGCAAAGTGCACTTCCTAAACGTGGCCACACGAGGGCGATTATGAGTAGTAGCAGTAGTAGTAGTAGAAGAAGTAGTAGTAGTAGTGATAGCAGAATTATTATTATTACTGTTCTTGTCGTTGTTGTCATCATGTTTTAATATATTTTTAACACGCAACAAACATAGCATTGACAAACTTTTCTTACAGCATGTCCCTCCTATTTTTATTTATTTATTTTTTTACGATTTATTACATAGACTTGCTATATTTGCGCCTATAAACAGCAGTGATTAGGGCAAAGTGCACTTCCTAAACGTGGCCACACGAGGGCGATTATGAGGAGTAGTAGTAGTAGTAGTAGTAGTAGTAGTAGTAGTAATAGCAGAATTATTGTTATTACTGTTCTTGTCATGTTTTAATATATTTTTTAACACGCCACAAACATAGCATTGACAAACTTTTCTTACAGAATGTCCCTCCTATTTTTATTTATTTATTTTTTTTTTTACGATTTATTACATAGACTTGCTATATTTGCGCCTATAAACAGCAGTGGTTAGGGCAAAGTGCACTTCCTAAACGTGGCCACACGAGGGCGATTATGAGTAGTAGCAGTAGTAGTAGAAGAAGAAGTAGTAGTAGTAGTGATAGCAGAATTATTGTTATTACTGCTCTTGTCGTTGTTGTCATCATGTTTTAATATATTTTTTAACACGCAACAAACATAGCATTGACAAACTTTTCTTACAGCATGTCCCTCCTATTTTTATTTATTTATTTTTTTTTTTACGATTTATTACATAGACTTGCTATATTTGCGCCTATAAACAGCAGTGATTAGGGCAAAGTGCACTTCCTAAAAGTGGCCACACGAGCCATCCACAACAACACCCAGCGCTGCACACAGCAAATTTTATTTTACTCCTCATCCTTTATTCTTTCTTCTAGTCTCTCTTTATTATTTCTTCTTCTTCTTCTCATTATTATTATTATTATTATAAGTAGTAGTAGTAGTAACAGAAGAATTATTACTGATTGTTGTTCTAACACGCAACAAACACAGCACTGACAAACATTTCTTAAAGGTTCTTCCTCCTATTTATTTATTTATTTATTTTATTTATTGCAGATGTAGAATTGACCTGCGGCTATAAACAGCAGTGGTTAGGGCAACGTCAAGGGCAGTCAAGATCCATCCACAACAACACACAGCACTGCACACAACAACCTTTTATAATAATTATTATTAGTAGTAGTAGTAACATTCATATCAATATTATTAGGATTAGCAAATGACTTCTAAAAACTGTCAATCAAACCATCAAGCTAGAACTCTGTACATGAAGTCATAATGGTTCACTGCAGGTACAAAGAACACATATATATGCCTTTCAAAATTACAAATATAATAAACAACATCAACAACAATATATGTACAAGGTGTTTCTCTGGTGTTGACTTTTCTCTCTGCCCCCCGTCCCCCCTCCATGTACACTCACAGGGACCCCGAATTGATGTTTTGTGTGTATGTTTATCTATCTATCTATCTATCTATATATATATATATATATATATATATATATATATAGCAAAAGCAGCTTCTAAAATAATCTTTATATGCAGATTAAGAAAAGAAATTTTTTTTTTGCAGTTTTCCACATGTTTGTGTATATCGTGAACGCAGCTACAGCCCCGAACCCCCCACCCCCCCAGTTCTCTGCACTCTCCCCCGGCTAACTACTACAAGTTTAGACTTATAAACACCTCCATAAAATGCTTCATAACAGAACACTGAATCTGGGAAATTGCAGTTCCTGGATTTGGCCGCACGAGGGCAGTCAAGCTCCATCCAGCACAACACGCAGCGCCGCTGTGTCCTTCCCACAGACACAGAGCTCATCAGCCTTATTACTGTGCACTGGATCATTCTGCCATAGCAACTCCAACACACGCCTCTTCTCTACTCTTTACTATCACTATCACTATTATTATTATTATTATTGTTGTTATTATTGTTGTTATTAGTAGTAGCAGGAATTTTTCATTTTAAATGTTAAAAACGCTATATAAAGACATAAATGAGCGATTGAATGAATGAATAAATAAAAATGTCACATGTTGTCCTTGATAAATATACACCAATGATTAAATATAGTATTATATCTGATCATTTCTAAGCAGAAAAGAAAGACAAGTGCAGATGGATATTAGGCGGAATGACGATAACGCGGAGAAACCCTTCTGCTTCTCCCCTTCAAATTAGTGAAGAGGCGCGCGCAGAAACCACAACATTTAAAGACCGATGAATCCCCGCGGCGTCATAAAGGGAAAAACTGTCAATCAAACCAACAGCATAGTTCTAAGCCTCTGACCCCAGCGCATGACGTCACAAATAAACCTTATGGTTCACTGCTCCCTTTTCACTGTAAGTGTGCCACAGCGTGAGAGCGCGCGCGTATAAGCACATAACACACAAACATTATATAATATTTATAATAATGTATATATTTATACAGGTTATAAAAATATTTCAAAGGTTCTTTTTTTTTTTTTCCCTACCACATTACATTTAGTTTTTAAACAGCCAAGGTACGAAGACTTGCTCATTTCGCTGAGACTGTGAGGTGGCTCTTAAAAGAGCCTTTGTGTAGATTAGACGCGGTCGTCGTTTAAGCGCGCTCTCCGCGAATACGGCGGGCCAGCTGAATATCCTTGGGCATGATGGTCACTCTCTTGGCGTGGATGGCGCACAGGTTGGTGTCCTCGAACAGGCCGACCAGGTACGCCTCGCTCGCCTCCTGCAGGGCCATGACGGCCGAGCTCTGGAAACGCAGATCAGTCTTGAAGTCCTGAGCGATTTCTCTCACCAGGCGCTGGAAGGGCAGCTTGCGGATGAGCAGCTCAGTAGACTTCTGATAACGGCGGATCTCTCTCAGAGCCACGGTGCCCGGCCTGTAACGGTGAGGCTTCTTCACGCCGCCGGTGGCCGGGGCGCTCTTGCGGGCGGCCTTAGTGGCGAGCTGCTTCCTGGGCGCCTTGCCACCGGTGGACTTACGGGCGGTCTGCTTGGTTCTTGCCATGGCGTCGAGCTCTGCACTTCACGGATGAAAAACAGAATACACGGCGCTCGCGAACGCCGGCTTTTTAAGCCCTAACGCTGCTCTGCGCTCATTGGGCGTCTTGAAGGCACTCGTCTGTCATTGGATAGAATGCGTGACGTCACTTGATGACTATTGGCTTCCGCCACCGGCACAGTTCGAAACACAAGGCGCCCGCCCCTATTCCACGGGCGCGCAGCGCTTTTGTACTCTGCCATTCACCAGTTACACACAAACCGCCCGCCGTCAAAACATATTCTCATCCCTCACACTGCATTTAGCCAACACGCCTCACTATTATTGTTATTCTTATTCTTATCATTCATATTATTATTATTACTACTGCTACTACGACTACTTGGATAGTTTCCATGTATATAATTATTTATTATATTATATATAAATATATAATTCTTAGCAAATTAGAGTGTTCATGTCCTGATTTTAACTGCGTTTGCTTTGTATTAAGAAGATAGGAATAACATTGCACTTTTGGAGCAGAAGTGGGTGGCTCTTAAAAGAGCCTTTGGGTACTGGCAAACGCAGCAGTGGGCGCGTTTACTTGGTCTTGACGGTCTTCTCGGTCTTCTTGGGCAGAAGCACGGCCTGAATGTTAGGCAGCACACCACCCTGAGCGATGGTCACCCCGCCGAGCAGTTTGTTCAGCTCCTCATCGTTACGCACGGCGAGCTGCAGGTGGCGGGGGATGATACGGGTCTTCTTGTTGTCACGGGCGGCGTTGCCGGCCAACTCCAGGATCTCAGCAGTCAGATACTCCAGCACGGCGGCCAGGTAGACCGGAGCGCCGGCACCGACGCGCTCGGCGTAGTTGCCTTTACGCAGGAGCCTGTGCACACGGCCCACAGGGAACTGCAGCCCAGCTCTGGAGGAACGAGTCTTGGCCTTGGCCCTAGCCTTTCCGCCGGTCTTGCCTCTTCCGCTCATGGTTATGATCAGACCTGTTCCACGAACAACGCTGAAATAATAAAGACTACGCGCCGAGCCCTCCGTGATATAGCCAACACAGCCGCTCTCTTATTGGCTAAGATCGTTGTGGCAGAAGAACCAATCACAAACGCGCCGTCAAATTCCACACATTCCGCCCACCATTCTATTCTACGCGACGCCCCTCCCACCCCCGTTTGTGACGCCGCCTCTGTGCGTGTGTGTGTGTGTGTGTGTGTGTGAGAGAGAGAGAGAGCGCATGAAAACAGACAGAAGGGAAAATAGACATACAAACGCACAAACGCACAAAATTCTGTACAACGCTACAGAGAAATGTAAATTCTTACTAGTTTGCCCATATGTTCATGTTCCTCCTACAGCCTCTGTCACCGTTTTGGGAGGAGGAATCCAATCCACTAAAAGCATCACTTTGTGTCATGAGAGGACAGGGAATATTGCTCTTTAAACGAAGATATGGGTGGCTCTTAAAAGAGCCGTTTAAGGAAGAAAAACATGAATGAAACACACAAACATGTTTATTTCTTTTTGGGGGCTGCCTTTTTCGCCTTTGCCGCTTTGGGCTTTGCTGTCTTGGGCTTCACAGCCTTTGCCTTCTTGGGGCTCTTGGCTGCCTTCTTAGGGGTCGCCGGCTTCTTCGCCTTCTTGGGGCTCTTGGTGGCTTTCTTGGCGGCGGCGGCGGGCTTCTTCGCCTTCTTAGGAGACTTCTTGGCGGCGGCGGCGGGTTTCTTGGCCGCTACCTTCTTGGGCTTCTTAGCCGCGGCGGGCTTCTTGGCGGCCGCCTTCTTGGGTTTGGGCGCGGCTTTCTTTGCGGGCTTCTTGGCTTCGGTCTGCTTCTTGTTCAGCTTGAAAGAGCCAGACGCGCCGGTCCCTTTGGTCTGCACCAGAGTGCCCTTTGTCACGAGGCTCTTGACGGCGAGCTTGACGCGGGAGTTGTTCTTCTCCACATCGTATCCGCCGGCAGCCAAAGCCTTCTTCAAAGCGGCGAGCGACACGCCGCTCCTCTCCTTGGACGAGGAAACCGCCTTGACGATGAGCTCGCCGACGCTGGGGCCCGCTTTCTTGGTCCTCGAAGCTGCTTTCTTCTTGGGCGCTTTGGCCGGCGCGGCGGCGGGCGCGGGAGCGACTTCTGCCATGTCTGTGTGTGCGGAGCTAAGTAGAATAAAGGAGTCAATCGCTGTGGCGCTGTGTAACACAGGAACCTCCCTCCCCGCGGCCGGGGGGCTGGTCTTAAAAGCAGACATGAGAAAAAGCGCGCTCTTGCCTTTCCGCCGCTCTTGCGTTTTTAAATCAAACTTTACTGAATAATTCACAGTTTGTTACAATAAAGAGTATTGTTTAAAGAGATTTAATATGCTCTGGGTTCGTTTAAGGTATGTAGGTTTGGGTGAAATCCCCAACAGATCCGAAGTCGGTGCTAATTTGTTACAGAGTCAGTGGATTAATGCTACTGATTTGTTACAGAGTCAGTGGATGTTTTCAGCATGAACAAGCTTTGCAAAGATTTTTACAAATTTTCAACAATGCTAATGAGACTAGTTTTTGGAAAAACTGGGAGATCACGACATCTACACCACAAGATGTTCGGTTCATTATAGTGAAGTTTTGGACTGGCAGAGTTGCTGATGCTGATGTGGAGCTGTACCTGTCGCGCTTCTGCGAAATTCTGCAACCGGTTAATAAGCCAGTGGATCAGTTTGGAATCTGGTATGGAGTGCGCCGCTATAAGGTGAGGCTCAGGAAAAACACAAACGGTGACCTGATGCAGATCCCAAATGCTATTTCCATGCGACCCTACAGCGGCAAAATCTCGTACCCTGGACAAGTCCAGCGCTGTTTTATCTGCAACGCGTCTGACCACCAGGCTAAGGAATGCAATGACACCAAATGCTGGAAGTGCAGGAAAATTGGACATAAGGGGAAAAGTTGCACAGACACTGAAATTTGCAGCTTATGTCAAAAAGAAGGACACATCTATTTTCAGTGCCCAGCAGCCTACAGCAACAAACTAAAAGGTACAGGACAGCAGAATAAAGAGCAAAACGAACCTGACAAGAGACAAAATTCAGAAGAAACGCAAAATGAACCAGTTATGGAAACGAAAATCAACGAGGAATGGGATGAAGCTCAAGATGCCAGTAAAGAGGAGGACACATCCTCAACAGGGAGCAGCACGTCCACCGACAGTGATACGGAAAGTGAAAACTCTAGCGCGTCCACCGACAGCGAGGAATCAACTGAGGCACAGACGACGACACAGGCGACACAGGACTTGACTACGGACCAAAGGATACAATCGAAGACGGACAATACAGCTGGATTTAAAGGAAACTTTCAAACGGATATAACTACCGGAACTAAAAAAAACAACGTCCCGATCGGAGGAACTGAGAAACACGACGAGACTCGGAGAGAGAGGACCGACACAACAGCATCGAGTGGTGAGACTGGAGCTAACAATATGGTTGTAAGTGAAGACAGCATACTTGACAAAGTAATTAAAGGTAAAAGGCGAAAGAGAACATCTCCTGCTCTGAAAACTAACCCTAAGAAATATAAAGATTGATGTTTTGGATAGTTTTTCTGTGAAAATAAAATTTCTGCATTAGGGAAAAAAAAATGTGACATTATATGCGCTCAGGAGCTGAGGTTGTCAAGTCAGAAAGACATAGATGATGTTAAAAAAAAGACTGCTTTAAGTTCTATCTTGAATTTATTCTCTACTGGTAAGGTAAGTCTCTGACTTTGTGTACTATCTACTTGACTCAGTTGGATCTAGATTCTCTCCACTAGAATTGTTGTATTGTTGAATTGTTGTATTGTTGTTGTATTGTTGATTCTGTTGTGGTGTTTGGAAGTGTCTGTTAGTCTGTGCTAATTAGTTCTCTCAGGTGACTAATCAAGAGTAGTTTCAGTCTTCATTAAGGTGTGAATTGTGGGCAGGGCCTACTAAGATATAACACTAGTGTCTGTAGCAGTCAGAAACATAATTTGCAACAGTTAGACACACTAATTTAGAAAGTGTCAACTTTAATGGTGTATATTTTTGTTTAGTTAAGTACTACACATTCCCTCCCAATTATTATTTTCACTAACTCCACTCCTGACTAAGCCGCAGACAGGTGCCTCAAACCAATCTCTGTTGTTGCCTCTCACAGACCCAGAAGCTTTCATGCACAAGCCAGAGGCCGCAGTACCAGTAACCTCATCTACCCTCCTCTGTTGTCTCAATCTCAAACAGTGGTGGTAGGTGGGCTCTGGAACTGCCAGTCTGCTGTAAAGAAAGCTGATTTCATCTCAGCTTTCGCTTCCCATTACTCTTTTGACTTTCTGGCACTAACTGAGACCTGGATCTCTCCACAGAACTCAGCTACACCGGCTGCTTTATCCTCTGCTTATGCTTTCTCGCACACTCCACGAGAAGCTGGCAGGGGTGGTGGTACAGGTCTGCTGTTGTCTCGGAGATGGTGCTTCACACCGCTCTCCCTGTCTCATCTCAACATCTCATCCTTTGAATTCCATGTAATGCATGAAATACAGTTACCTCTCCAGTCAACCTTCTCATCGTTGTCATCTACCGACCTCCTGGTCCCCTCGGGGTCTTTCTTGAAGAAATGGACATGCTTCTCAGTCTTTTCTCTACTCACACCCCTCTTACTGTCCTTGGAGACTTCAACCTCCCTGCTGACAAGCTCCAGTCCTCTTGTCTTCTCCCTCTTCTCCATTCCTTTTCCTTAACTTTCAACAGCTGTCCTCCTACACATAAAGGAGGTAACACCCTGGACCTTGTCTTCAGTCGTCCCTTTCCTACTTCAGACATCTATGCTACCCCTCTCCACATCTCTGACCATCTCTTGATCTCCTTCACCATCACCCTCCCTATCCTGCCTAAAACCACCAGCCATCTATATTTCTCTCCCACTTGTAAAAACCTTCACTCTATCTCCCCTTCCTCCTTAGCTTCCTGCACCCTATCATCCCTTCCTGTCCCTGACTCCTCTTCCTCCCTACCATTAGAGCTTGCCACTGACACTTTCCTCTCCTCACTTTCCTCATCCTTGGACCTCCTCTGTCCTCTAACCTCTAAACCCAGGAAGATTTCCAGCCCTGCTCCTTGGCTATCGGATGTGCTGCGCAGTAATCGGAGAGAATTAATAAAAGCAGAGAGGAAGTGGAAGAAATCGCAACTCGACACAGATCTTGTCTCCTATCGTGCTCTCCTGTCCAAATTTTCATCTGAAGTGACTTCAGTAAGAACGACGACTGGCAAAGTAGCAAAAATTTCAGCTTATGCTGATGATATAACAGTTTTTATAAAAGACCAGTCTGAATTAAATGTCGTTAAGAGACTTTGAGACGTATGAAGAAATATCCGGTGCTAAATTAAATCAAAATAAAACCGAGGCGGTTTGGTTGGGCAGTAAAGACGCCCCATCACTGGACATTCAAACGAAAGATGAGATAAAAGTTCTGGGTTTAAAAATAACAAGTAGTAACTGCCCTGAACGTAATTGGGAAGAAAAAGAATTAGAAATAAAATCTGAAATGGAAACTTGGAAAATAGCAAATTATAAAACAAGAATACAAGTCATTAAAACTTTTGTCTTATCAAAACTATTATTCTTGGCTACAGTCTTTCCCCCGACCAATAAAATGACAACAAGATTAAACAAAATGTGTGTGCGATTCATATGGGGAAATAATAGAGAAGTAACGAAACGAACACTACTATATAAGTCAAAAGATCTAGGAGGCCTTGGTGCCATTGAACTTGGAAATAAATTAAAAATAGCCTTTTGTAAAAATATATCGCAGGCAATAAACAGAAACGCCGACTGGATCGGGGATAAGAAATCTTGGGAAAAAAAGAGAGGCAAAGCAAGACGGAAAATACCCTTTTATAAAATAGATTATGGAGACTTTATTTTTAAATATAAAAACTTAGAACTAGATTGGTGTAATTCATCAAACAAAAATATATATGAGAAAATTAATAGCTATGAACACGGAGGTCTGTTTAAACATAAGCATCTTAACTCTTCAGAGAGCAAGCAATGTATAAAAAGAATAAACTCAAAGATAATCTCAGAAAACGTTCGAGATGTGATGTGGTTGATTAGTGTAGGCAGATTAGCGGTTAGGTGTGTGGTTAGGTGGAGTTGCTTTGTAACTACAAAAAAATGTCCTGTAAATAACTGTGATGAAGATGAAACTATTGACCATCTTTTGATACATTGTCCCAGATCAGCAGAAATATGGGAAAAGGTTAAGGATTTAGGCTTAAATTTAAAGATTGATGAAAAAACAATAATGTATGGTGTTTTTGACAAAGAATTGACAAAACAAGCAAAAGAGCTTTATTGGTTAATAATATGTATAACTAATTATAAGATCTGGAAAACAAGATGCAAGATGATCATTAACCAATGTCATATTTCTGCTGATGTGGTGTATAAACAAATTATCTGTGAACTAAGAAGACACAAAAAAATGGACAGAATGAGTAAAAATAACCTTCCTTGGACTATCTTAAAAATATAATTTTGATAATGTTAGTATAACATTCTGCTAGTGACTGTTGATATATGTAAGATTTTCTGTAATGTTATGATGTAATTGTGGATCATTTTGCCTGTAAACATGTCTCTTTAAATACTTCAATAAAGTTTTACTTAAAAAACGCAAGACCGGCGGCGACGGTGCAAACTTTTAAATAGTTTGCCCAGAGAGCCTGAGGGCTTGCCAATTTACCATTTCCTTTTCTCTCTTAAAAATTAAGAACAAACAAACACGCAAAGGATTAAAAGTGGATTAGCGAGGCACTAATTCTCTACTTAACTTAAATAACTACTGAAGTTCTCTAAATGGCTTTGCGGGCGGCCTCCTCGCCCTCGGCGGGGAGGCACTGGGCTCGTTTGCGCTATATTGGAGAAGGAGAAGCTCTCAACAGAACACAACTGGGAGAAAAGTTATTACAGAGTGAATGGATTCAAGCAGCTGACATATACTATATTATTACATATTATTATATATACATATATATATACATATTATTGCACTTCCCAACAAAAGAGATTATGAACTATGCTTTTTCCAGAACCAGAGTTTACAAAGATGTACACAGATTTTCAGTTCTAAAACAGGAAATGACTTTTGGAAAAATTGGGAACTTGATTCCTCTTCACCGCAGGATGTCAAAAACATAATCATCAAATTCTGGACTGGAAGAGTGGCCGATGAGGACGTAGAGGCGTACCTTAGACGCTTCTGCGACTTCCTACAACCGGTACACAAACCTTTAGATCAATTCGGCATATGGTAAGGTGTTAGAAGATATAAAATTAAAATAAAAAAAACAACCCGATGGAAATTTGATGCAGATTCCAAATTCAATCTCTATGGGACCTTACAATGGTAGAATCTCGTTTCCTGGACAAATTCAACGATGCTACATCTGTAATTCAACAGAACACCAGATTAAAGACTGTGATACATTAAAGTGCTGGAAGTGCGGCCAATACGGACATAAGGGTAAAGACTCCATGAACACAGAGATCTGCAACCTCTGTGGTGAGCAAGGACACCTGTATTTCGGATGTCCCCAATCCTACAGTAATAAAGCCAAGGGTACACACCAGATTGTGCAACAAGAAGACCACGGAATCGACGTCACAGACACAAAGAGAACACCTAAACAGAGTGAACACATCAGGCTACACCCAGGAGCAGACAGAGCAACAGGATGAAGAAAGAGCAATCCCAGAAGAAGAATGGAGCGAAGAAGCAACAGACAGCAGCGAGACTGACGACAGCGATACAAGCAGTGACACCACATCATCCAGTAGCTTCGAGGACGACTTCATACCTTTACCCGGACCTTCAAAAATGGATATTAAAAAAGCAACACAAGAAAAAGAGGACATTAATCCACCAGCGGCAGCACGGCACAGAAACAGAGAAGACACCCTGAAAGATACCCCCCCGAAGGACACCCCCCCGAAGGACACCCCCCCGAAGGACACCTCCCCGAAGGACACCCCCCCGAAGGACACCTCCCCGAAGGACACTTCCAGAGACTCTAAAAGACAGACAGAGACAAATGGACGAAAACGACGGAAAAGAACCAGCCCACCGGAAATGAACTCAGGTAAAAGGACTAAAGAGAAAACTGTTATTACTACAGAATGAACTGTGACTCTTTATCCCAAGCACAATGTTATTAGATTATGATTATGACGCAGAACGTCGACACAGCTGGACTGGATACAGACAATATAACCGGACTTGGAAAATCTTTCCAAACGGATATACAGCACATCACCGGAGAGACACAGACAGGCAACGACAACGCGGCGGAACTGATAGATCACGCAAGTAGAACTGGCCTTTTGTCTACACTCACTGGCTTTATAGCTGACTTTTCTTTAGAAAGGAAAAAAGAGAAGAAAGAGAGCATCACCAACAACAACAGAAGGTTCTAAAAAAGATTAAAGAATGATATTTAGGAATGTAACTTTATATACTTTTATTCTGGCTATCGGTTTTGTATCTGTTAATGTTAGAGGTATACAATCCATCAAGAACAGAGAAATTAAAATATCTACGTTACTTAAAACAGTGATATAATGTGTGCGCAGGAATTGAGGCTATTGACTAACTCTGCTCAGGACAATGGTAAGAAAATGTGGCCTTGTGGGATGCTGTGATCTCTATCGGCAGTGACGGTGCTGATGGTGTCGGGACATGTTTAAGGGAAAAGCAGACATTCTCATGAGCCGAGAACTTATTCCCGCGATCCTGAATGGGAAGAACATCGGAGCTGTGGTCCTCCATGCTGGCACGAACGACACCAGGCTGAGGCAGACGGAAATCCTGAAGAAGGACTTCAGAAGCCTGATTGAGAAGGTACGCAGCACATCGCCCACGACGAGGATCATCGCGTCAGGACCGCTTCCCACGTTCCAGCGAGGAATTGAGAGGTTCAGTAGGCTATTTGCTTTTAATGAATGGTTACAGTCATGGTGTCAAGACCAGAAATTACCCTTTATTGATAACTGGAATATTTTCTGGGAGCGTCCTAGGCTCTACCACACTGACGGCCTGCACCCAAGCAGAGCTGGAGCAGCGGTCCTCTCGGACAACATCTCTAGGACACTACGCACCATCTGACTGGTAAGCCATACCTTAGATTGCAATTATAATAGCTACTGTTCAACTCACCAGACTGATACAATTGGCTTAACCCAACCGTCTGCTAGCTGCCTAGAGTCGTCACCTAGGGTACATAGCATTGAGACTGTGTCTGTTCCCCGTGCTGTATTAAAATTAAAATTAAGAAAGACTAAAGTCTGTTTTAGCAATTTAATAAACATACCTACATTAGATAATAATACTGAGAGCACAGCCTGCACCTCTACTCTAAAGCTAGGTTTGATAAATATCAGATCTTTTGAGTCTAAAACGCTCTTAGTTAATGAACTGATCACGCTATCTTCAGCGGGTTGCCTATATTCTCAAAATGAATGTTAAAGTCTCCGGTAATTAACGCTCGGTCGACAGAAACAACTAGGTTTGATAGGAAATCTGTAAATTCACTAAGAAATTCAGAGTACGGTCCTGGGGATCTGTAGATAATAACTAACGGAAGGGACTGTGATGACTTATCATTAGCGACTGCACTTATGTTACTATAAAGTGCTTCAAATGAATTAAAGTTTTGTCCTAGTTTCTGTATGATGGTCAGATTATCCTTATGAATAAGTGCGACGCCTCCTCCTCTACCGGTTAAACGAGGCTGATGTATGTAGCTATAAGCGGGCGGACTAGCTTCATTTAATGCAACATAATTGTTCTTCCTAATCCACGTTTCTGTTAAACATAACGCGTCATACTCCTGATCCGTTTACATCCATACTTGACTCATTGGGAGTCAATCAGTGTGTTGTAGGATCCACACATAAAGCAGGTCATACGTTAGACTTAATATTATCTTTTGGAGTTAATATAACCGATATAGTGATAATCCCGCAGTCTGAGGCAATATGAGATCACAGTCTGATTTCGTTTTGTGTGCGTCACAGTAGCATTGTACACACAGAACCGCGCTACCGAATTAGCCGTACAATAACACCTGCGACCGCGCAGAGCTTTATTAATCACCTACCAGAATTATCCGCTAGTATAGGGTCACCTTCAGACCCTTTAGAACTCGAACAGGCGACAGAATTTTTAGAGTCGACATTCCGCTGTACCTTAGATAATGTAGCCCCACTTAGAAGAAAAACAATTAAAGATAAGAAACTCGCTCCGTGGTATAGTGATCACACCCGCTCTCTAAAACAGAATGTCCGAAAGCTAGAGCGTAAATGGCACCAGACCAAACTCCTAGCATTTAAAATAGCATGGAAAGACAGTATTTTAGCCTATAAAAAAGCTCTAAGGCAAGCTAGGTCCACTTACTTATCAACGCTTATAGAAAATAATAAAAGTAATCCTAAATTCTTATTTAACACCATAGCAGAATTAACTAGGAATAAGACATCGACAGAAATCTCCACAATAACAGCATACAAAAGTAACGATTTCATGAAATTCTTTGATAGCAAAATTAAAAACATTAGGCAGAAGATACAGGCCCAAAGTCCAAATTATACAATAGACTGGGAGGATAGACTAACCATAGATCAGAGCTTAGAAAGTTTTACTCCTCTTGAAGAGAATGATTTAATCTCGCTCATCTCTTCTGCTAAATCATCAACCTGTCTATTAGATCCGGTACCAACACGTCTTCTTAAGCAAATAGTTGGAACCGTAACTGAACCCCTGCTTAAAATAGTTAACTCCTCACTGAGCAATGGGTACGTTCCAAAATCACTTAAATTAGCTGTTATTAAACCACTAGTGAAGAAACCAGACCTTGACCCTAACGACTTAACTAACTATAGGCCGATTTCAAACCTTCCCTTTCTATCTAAAATATTAGAGAAAGTAGTAGCGCAGCAGCTAATTTCATATCTACAAAGTAATAATATCTATGAACTTTATCAGTCAGGTTTCAGGCCCCACCACAGCACAGAGACAGCATTAGTCAAAGTAGTCAATGACTTGCTATTAGCCTCTGATCGGGGTTGCATTAGTCTATTAATTTCACTCGACCTTAGCGCAGCGTTCGACACTATCGACCATAATATCCTTCTTCACAGACTGGAAAAGGTCGTAGGAATTAAGGGCTCAGCCCTCGACTGGTTTAGATCTTATTTAACTGATCGTTATCAGTTTGTAGATTTAAACGGTGACCACTCAGCACGTTATCGAGTAGAATATGGCGTTCCGCAGGGTTCAGTCTTAGGCCCACTGCTTTTCACGTTATACATGCTCCCTTTAGGTAACATAATCCGTAAACATAATATTAGCTTCCATTGTTATGCTGATGACACACAGTTATACGTCTCAGCTAGGCCAGATGAGAATAGCCAGTTAAAGAAAGTTGAGGCATGTGCGATAGACATAAGAGACTGGATGCTAAGCAACTTTCTCCTGCTAAACCCAGAAAAAACAGAGGTTCTGGTACTGGGACCACAAGCCGCTAGAAGTAAGTTTAGAGATCACACTGTTACTTTAGATGCTCTCTCTGTTTCAAGTAGTCTAACAGTAAAAGATCTCGGTGTGATTATAGACTCTAATCTCTCATTTGAGGCGCATGTAGATAATGTAAGCAGGTTAGCATTTTTCCACCTCAGAAATATCGCTAAGATTAGAAATATACTTTCGCTAAGTGATGCTGAAAAACTAGTCCATGCATTTATCACGTCCAGATTAGATTACTGTAATGCTTTACTATCTGGATGCTCATCTAGATGCATAAATAAGCTTCAGATAGTTCAGAACGCAGCAGCGAGGCTCCTGACTAGGACTAGGAAGTATGAGCATATCACGCCAGTCTTATCTACATTACACTGGCTCCCAGTAAGATTCCGCATCGATTTTAAAATATTACTCCTAACCTATAAAGCATTAAACGGTCTCGCTCCGCAGTATTTAAGCGATATGTTAGTACCTTACGTTCCGCCGCGCCTACTTCGCTCTAAGGATGCAGGCTGTCTATCAGTACCACGCATTGCCAAAACCACGGCAGGGGGCAGAGCTTTCTCTTACCAAGCCCCAAAATTATGGAATAGCCTCCCAGTTAATGTACGTGAAGCAGACACGGTCTCAGTGTTTAAGTCGAGGTTGAAGACTTATTTATTTAACCTAGCATTTAGCGACTAGTGTTTTTATCAAAGGAGTAGATCTGGGGGACTCGTGGATGTTGAGTTTTATCTCCACACGGTGACTGTGAGTGTACCTAACCACTTTCCTTCTCCTTCTGCCGAGCTACACTCCTGAGCTGCTGGTGATCCAGACCCCCCTACGCTCTGGACCAGATGAGCATCACTCCTGAGCTGCTGGTAATCCAGACCTCCCCCCCTTCACTCTGGACCTGTCCACCGGCAATGCTTCACACTGCCACGAAAACGCTTCAGCTGTTTTCCATGGACTACACCAACACACATTGTACACACACACACGCACACTTCAGTGTAAACCCATATGAGGATGGGTTCTCTGTTGAGCCTGGTTCCTCTCAAGGTTTCTTCCTATCACCATCTCAGGGAGTTTTTCCTTGCCACCGTCGCCCTGCTTGCTCATCAGAGACGGCACACACACACACTTCACTTTACTTTTGTTTGTGTAAAGCTGCTTTGAGACAATGACCTTTGTAAAAAAGCGCTATACAAATAAAAATGAATTGAATTGAATTCCAGGAAGACTCTTAATAGCTGATTGTTACTACAAGAATCAAAAAATGATTATGATTATTAATGTGTATACCCCACCAGATAGAGCTGGTAAAACAAAAATATTTCACAAATTATACCAAGTACTAAATGTGGATTATAATATTATTCTATGTGGAGATTTTAATCCCAGTACAAATGAAAAGGATAAATTTCCTAATACAAACACGTCAATACGCAGAGAAGGGAAACTTTACTCCGAAAAGTATGTGACACTTCTGAACTGAAAGACTCCTTCAGACAAAAATTTCCCCATGATATTGGTTATACCTGATTTGACTGAAAAAAATTAAAACAATAGACAGAATACACACCTCTAAAATATCCGAATTGTACATTACAGAACTGATTATTTAGTAGCCTCGGACATCTCTCAGTGAAAGTGAAGCTAATCATGGATCCATACAACAAGAGAAACCTCTGGAAACTAAACACCACATGTTTAAAACACAAAGAAACTATAGACCAACTGGCAAAAGAAATTCAACCAATAAAACTATTAAAAGATTTAATGAAATCAAATTCTAAGTTGTGGGAAGGTTTGAAAAAACAAACAACCTTCTTTAAAAGAAAATGTGAGTCACTAAACAAAGCAAAGAAGGACTAGCACAGCAAACTTCTCTCAGAATCTGTTGAACTTCAGTGGAAACAGAATAGAAATGTGGAAGATGACCGTTTATATAAAATTAAATCTGAGTTCACAAAGCTGAACGAGGATTTCTTCTCAAATGACCAAGCTGGACACGACCTCCATCGGAAAGCCACAGAACATTATTAAAAGACTGAGAAACCGCACAGAAAAGAGAAATGTAAAGGCTATCAGAGACAATGATGGAAATATAATCAACAATGAGGAAGAGAAAAGAGAAAGAAGATGCCACACTGGCAATAAATATAATACCAAAGAAAATTTCAGATTTCTTACCTATATGCCCAACTTTAAAAGATAGTGACATGCAACACTTAGGATAGGCAACATAAGAACATGGCGGAAAAAAGCAGGCAGAGCTAGACACAAAATCCCCTTTCTACAAAGCAATATACAGCGACTTTAAAGATAAATATAAGCATTTAAAAAATAATGGGATAAATTACCAAACAAATCTATATACGAGCAACTAAATGTCTATGAATATGGTGCGGTATTTAGACACAAACATCTCACACGATCTGAGAGTGAGCAATTTATCAAAAACATTAATAATTAAAAGACATTTCTGTTTTGGAACAAAGAAAAAATGTCCTGTTCTGTGGCGAGAAAGGACACCTATACTGTCCTATCTCCATCCTACAGCAACAAGGCCAAAGGTATACACTGGACTTTACAACAACTAGACCTCAAAACTGATGACATGGAGACACAAAGAGAAAATGTATATGGAGACCACACATCAGGCTACACCCGGGAGCAGACAGAACAACAGAACGAGGGAAGAGTGACCCAGGAAGAAGAAGAATGGAGTGGAGAAGAGGAAACACGCAGCAGTGAGACAGACGACAGCGACACGAGCAGCGACACCACATCATCTAGCAGCTTTGAGGACGACTTTATGCCTTTACCTGGACTTTCAAAAATGCATGTTACAAAAGTAACACAAGAACAAGAGGACATCAATCTACTAGCAACAACACAGAGCAGAAGCAAAGCAGAGAAGACACCCCCCTGAAGGACACCTCCCTGAAGGACACCCCTCTGAAGGACACCCCCCTGAAGGACACCCCCCTGAAGGACACCCCCCTGAAGGACACCCCTCTGAAGGACACCCCTCTGAAGGACACCCCCCTGAAGGACACCCCCCTGAAGGACACTACTAGTGACTAGTGACTACTAACTGACAGAGACAATTATAAGAAAAAGGTGGAAAAGAACTAGCCCACCCGAAATGAACCTAGGTAAAAGAACAAAAGAGAAAACTCTTTCTACTTCAGAATGAACTGTTTTCTTAACTCGTTAAATCATTCTACCACTGTGTAATATCTGATATGTAAAAAAGGAGAACCGCTTGGTAAGTCAGGCAAATCTACGCTGAGCATTACTTTACAGGGAGTGTTCTTCTTCTTCTTCTTCTTCTTCTTTGAGGTTTAACGGCAGCTTGCATCCAAGAGCGTTGCATTACCGCCATCTTCTGGATCATTCTCCTGCGATGTTACTCCAGTTTATTTCCTTCAGCTTGTTTTCCTCATCAAACCCCACTTCTCAACCTGCTGTATACCATCTTGCACTTTCTTAACTATATGTTCTACATTTCTTCCTCTTTTCCATATTGCTCCATCATCCGCAAATAGGGATCTTCCCATGTCCGCTGGTACATTTACATACACGTCATTTATCATTACTGAGAATAATGTGGGACTTATTACACTCCCCTGGGGCGTTCCATTCTCTGCTACATGCTTGCTTGACAAATCTGCTCCTATTTTAACCTGTATTGTTCTTCCTTTCAAGAAATCCTTAACCCAGTTAAAAATTCTTCCTCTAACTCCCATTTTATACAACTTAATCATCAACCCCTCTCTCCATAGCATGTCATATACTTTTTCAACATCAAAAAATACTGCTACTACCATCTCTTTATTTATTTGAGCTTTTCTTATTTCATCTTCCAAACATACCACTGCATCCATAGTACCCCTTCCTCTCCTAAATCCACTTTGGCATTCAGTCACCATACCTTGCTTTTCCATAATATACATTAATCTCTCATTTACCATTCTTTCCATTAGCTTACAGATATGAGAAGTCAGGGCAATGGGTCTATAACTTGTTGGCTTACTAGCATCTTTCCCAGGTTTTTTTATTGGAACAATAACTGCTTCCTTCCAGCTCTTTGGCACTCTTCCTTCTTCCCACACTTTATTGTATAGCATCAATAACTTCCTCTTCCCCTCCTCACTTAACTGCTTCAGCATGCTATAACATACTTCATCTTTCCCTGGTGCAGTCTTCCCAGTTTTTGCCAGTGCTCTCCTTAATTCTCCCATGTTAAATGGTACATTTTGTTCACCTTCTTCATTTCCCATCACCCTCAGCGCCTCCAAATTTTCAGATCTAGTTTCCTCTCTCTTCCCTTCTTCAGATAAATTATTCGAACTGTGCACATTAACAAATGTATTTACCAACATTTCAGCCTTTTCCTTACTTGTCACTGCGATCTCGTTTCCATTACACAAAACCGGGTATTTCCAATCTCTCCTCTCCCCACCCATCTTTTTAATCATCATCCACACTTCTATCTGAGTTGTGTTCCCAATTGAGCTGCAGTAATTCCTCCAATACATTCTTTTTGCTTGTCTTACTGTTTTCCTTACTATTGCTTGTGCATATTTATACAGAATCATATGCATGAAATGATGCGTTCTTTTCATTACTTTAAATGCCTTATTTCGGTTTCTAACTGCTTTTTTACAATCATCATTCCACCATGGCACTTCTTTTCTCTTTCTATTACCTTGACTTTTTGGAATAGATTCTAACGCTGCTATTATTATACCCTGTCTTATTTTAGTTTCCAGAATTTCTATATCACAACTATATTCAATCTGACTCAGGTATTTGTCACTTTCCTTCTGGAATTTTTCCCAATCAGCCTTCTCAAATACCCATCTTCCCACTCTTCTTTCACTGATTTCAGATACATTTATGTTGATTTTACACAGAACTGGATAGTGATCACTTCCTACTGTTCCTTCTTTATACACACTCCAACTACATATTGCTGCCATACTACTGGACCAAGTAGTAAGATCAAGTGCAGACTCCCTTCCAGTATTAACCTCTATCCTTGTTTTAGTTCCATCATTTAGACATACTAAGTTTTTCTCCTCTAACAGCTCTTCTATCACTTGCCCATTAATATGCACTTTTTCACCTCCCCACAATGTATTATGCGCATTAAAGTCCCCACACCATACAATATTACTGCTATCTTGTCCCTCTATTTCCTCAAGCTGGCTTAATTGCAGTCTTCTACATGGATTATAATAATTTATGACTACAAATTTGTTTCCCACACCCCATACTTCCACTACTACATATTCATGTTCACTCCCTATGCCTAACACCCTATGTGGGATCCCCTGTTTCACAAATGTAACACAACCCCCTCCACCACCATTTACCCTATCTTGTCTTATTGCTACATATCCATATATAACAAAATCCAGATTAGGCTTCAGCCAGGATTCCTGAACACATACTATGTCTGGCTTTTCTCTCCTACTCGCAATAAACTGCTTAAACTCTTGTCCATTTGCAATCAGGCTTCTTGCATTCCACTGAAGGATTAACATTACTAAAATTATTAACCCACACATGTTGTCTCTTGACTCGTCTGTACACTTAGTTCATCCCTCACCTCTTCCCATTTCAAACCTGCCACATCTAGATGATGTATTGCTGCTTTTACAATAATCTGAATTCTTTCCTTTCTTAACTCGCTTCTCTCTCCCTACTTCCTCCCAATCACTTTCTCTCCTCTCATCACTACCATTCCCCTCTTGCTCACTATATTCCATACCATCCACACTCCTCCCCGCCATTTTGTTAAAGTTGATAGGATGTGGCCGACGAAGAAGCAGTGGGGCAACACCGCTACCGGACCTATACAGGCCGTCGGCCGATGCTCCCCGCACCACCCCCCAATCGACTCACCGCCAACTCTCACTTCGTATTCCACTCAGTCTTATGTTCACAAGTCTTTGTATCCAAATCGCCAGCTCACAGACTTCTATGCGGTCTTTCGATGTAAACAACACTGTTTGAAACTCCCGCCCCAGAGCTCACTCCTCCCGGTCTCCCCGGCTGGAAACAACGCCGTCTCGCGACCTTTACAGGGAGTGAGCGGTTTATGAGTGCTTATGTAGTGTGTGGTGATTGAGTCCAGGTGTGTGCAATCAGTAATCAGGTGACTGTGAACGTGAGACTCCTGGTGGGTGCTGGGAAACAGAGTCTGTGGCAGCCATGTTTGTAGGCCACAAGGTGTTCTGGGAATTGGAGTCCGGCACCGAATCCAGCGCTGATGTGACAAAGCTTTTGATTGTATTTCTAGAAAGTATATGTGGAAAGTTTAAGAATGTATAAGTTTCCTGAAAATTTTATTAATATGATAAAATGTTTGTATGCAAGATCTAATGTACAAGTGAATGTTAATGGTCACTTAACTGAACCATTTGAAGTCATGCGAGGTATCAAACAAGGGGGTCCCCTTAGTGTCCCCTTAGTGCGGCTCTCTATGTTTTAGCTACAAGTCCTTTAATTTACAAAATTCAGAACGACCTGAGGCTAAAAGGAGGTAAACTAGGACATAAAAGATTTGTAATCACTGTTTATGCAGATGATATTAGTGTGTTTATAAAATCCAAAGAAGATTTAGACATTCTAGTTGAGCATTTTTCATTGTGTGAGCGAGTCTAAGGAGCGGCACTTAACAGCTGTAAGACAGAGTGCATTTGGATAGGAAATCTGCAAAAGAAATTTATAGTCGATATTCCAGAAACCCAATAATGAAAAGTTTTAGGAATTTATGTAGATAATGAATGATGTGTTGATTACAACTGGACTAAAAAGGAGGATTAAAGATGAAATAGATAATGGAAATCTCAGTCTGAGTTACAGAGCTAGAATAAGTCCTTTATTTTGTCTATAATAATGTTCTTGTCATGTAGTTTTGCACCAACAGATAAACGGGTTAAAAAGATAAATACATTGTGCTGTAATTTTATATAGTACATGACATGGGAAGTCACCAAATGTGAACTTTTGTTTAAAAGGAAGGAGTATAATTAGGCCCTGTAGGTTTGTTGATTAAAAGTAAAATATCGGCGTGTAAGATTAGCGAGAGTGGAATTGCCAGACAAGTTGAATCAATCACAAATTCAAAAGCTCTAGAGCTTTGGTTCTATATTACAAACTAATGTATGCAGATTTTATTAAGAAATATAAAGATCTAAATACTGATTGGATTAATGACTCAAATAAAAACAAATATTCATTAATAATCGATCAATTTATGGGCAAGCAGTAGGATGTGGAGGGGTTAAAACCAATTCCTACAGAGTAAAAAACTATCTGAAACCACCAGAGACACATCCTGGTTAGTGGCTGTGAGAAGACTTCCTGTGAGAGCTGGAGTGAAATGGAGTAGCTTTGTTAAGACAACTGTGTGCCCCATGCCAGGCTGTGAAGAGGAACAAACCCTGGAACACCTTCGTTTGGATTGTCACCGCTCAAGGGAGGTGTGGGATAAAATGAAAGGAATAGGGTTTAGATAGAAATAAACATGTTCTCAGTTTTCTGTGGTACTTTTGAAGAGAAAGTAACTAAAAGTCAGCATGACTTCTTGTGGCTCGTAATCTGTACAGTAGAACATTACTTAGTCCTACTACTTAGTATGCAGAGATTTTTATTTAGTGTACTGTGTTCAAATAATTTCAGAGATTGATAATGTTTATTTTTTAATCTGGTGTTATGCTGCTATTGCAAGAAAAAAGTATAAAATGTTACTTACCTTTTAGTATTTTCACTGTGATTTGTACTTAACCTCTTCATACTGAGGTTAAGAAAATCTTGGTTATGAATTTGGAAAATGCTGAAGATTTGCTAAGTGCTTGTATTGTTTTTGCTGAAAGGAATGAATTACAGTCTAATGTTAATAATTATGGAGCTACTTAGTCCACCGTCTTCATGTGTAGTCAGTTTTACTGACTCTCCTGTGTTTATACAGTATTAGAATGTGCTGACAGATTTGGAGAAGATTTGTTTTAAATTATATTACTGAAATTTTATTCCTTTTATTGATGCAATAAATAATCAGTCATCCTTCTTTAGAATATGATATAAACATTTTTCCTTCACACCTTGAGGATTTGAGAAATGTATCATGTGTTGGGGTATTTTATTTTATTATTGCAAGAAAACTTAGAAAAAATGTAAACTGTCCCAAAATAACTGAATTCCACTCTACTTCTTTATGTAAATATTGCATACAGTGTTATTCACATTATGGTTTGGACAATTAAGATTACATTACAAAAAATATGGTAATAAAGATGAGATCTTTGATATGTTTGGTGCACACTAAATGGGCACAATGGCATTACCTTAATAGTTGCTCTATAGTTCGAAATACAACGTAGTTTTTTAGATATTTTCAAAATACTTGCAACATGACAATGGTAATGCAAGTCAAGTTGAGTTAGATATGATTCCTTAAGTCTGAATTTTACACATCTTTCTTAGTGTAGCTAATATACAGGAAAATGTAGACTATTATTTAGTGAGCTGTGTGTTAGTTAAACATGTGATTGCAGGGACAGGGTGTGTCATGAGGAATATTGGAGCTGTGAATAGAATAGTATTGTTATAGAGCGTTTTACAGACATCATCAGAGCTTTAGAGCCCAGTGAGTGAAATGAGGAGCACAGTGAAACTCCTGCAGATGGAGCTCAGGAGGAAGCAGGAGAGACTCAGCAGAGGGAAATATCCCTCACATTATTCACTTATTCTCACATCACATTATCTATAGATTCTACTGCATCAGAATAGAATGGCCAGTTAATGCTTATGATAAGGAAAACAATAAGAATGTCTATTTACACTAGTTATACTAGATTACAGATCTTAAAAATGTTATTTGAAATAAGTAAAGATTTGGGTGTATATTTACACGAGACATTTTGAGTAAGACTTTCATTACATGTTAGCTACATTAGCATGGTATCTGCAAAACTAAAATTAAACACTTAAAACCATCTGAGCTCAGACTACATTTGGTGTAAAGAGACATTGTAGACAGCTTACTGAAAAACTTAACTCAAAGAGAAACTTGTTGTAAATTATTTTCCCCCTTTACTATGCCTTTACTATTGAACTAGATCCCAATAAATTTCCCAGAGTCAGGGAGGAAAATATTTGAGGAATTGTACTTCAGTAATATACTGAAGTATTATTTTGCTGTATTTATACTCCATTTGAGTGTTATTGAAATCGAATACTTGTGCTTTTACTTAATTACATTTTATAAGAATAAATGCTCCTTACATTTTAATTTAGGCTTTCAAAGTACCCATTAAAAATGTCAAAGGTCTCCTCTTCTCTCAGTCATTTCAGTTTGGCATCCAATCAAATGTTCATCAATGTGGAAAAAACTATCAGGGATCTTGTCTTGTTACAAATCTGCAGAGACTTTCTCACTCCAAACAATATATTTAGTGCCATCATTTTGGCTTGATACATCCACCTTTACTTAAGTAAGATACTGCCACATTACCTATACTTTCACTTTACTACAATTTCTCAGCACTTTTTCCATCCCTGCCAAGATAATACTCACCCTAAAAATAGCAAAATTTTCCATTTGAAAAACAGCTAAAGACTGGGAGTTGTTCTTTTTCTGTAGTATTAGTCACTTTGTCTTGTAAAACACTTTTCCGTCTGGTAGCTCTCTCCATTTCACTGTGATGTTCTCTGCCCTCTCATCATCCTTCAGTACGCAGTTCTGTTTAAAAGTGAACCTAGTGACAATAGTGCAAATAGTACAAGAGTACAAAACAAGTAGCTGAAATAGTGTAAACATAAGTGTAAACATAAGAGTAGCAGCCTATGTACAGTATAATATAATGAGTAATGTAGCAACATAAACATGTGCAAAAACTTGCAAAAAAAAATTGCAGAGAGGATGGAGGATGCTCAGTTGTGTGTGTATATATGTATGTGTGTGTGTTCCTTCAGTCCAGTTACTGAGTATTGAATTGTATTGAGTAATTCCTGTGATTACTGTAGAAATGCAGACACAAACATTCTAAAAGCAGTTTAATTTTTTTTTAAATACAAGACTGAATGAAACTTTAACTCACCTGAATAACAGAAGAAAGGCATCAGCAGCCTGACCGTTATTTACATAGCCACAATCTTCATTCCCCAGGGCATTATCAGGTTCTCCAGACATCCAGCTGATGGTAGAGAAGTTGGTTTTGTCTGTTCACTTCCAGGAATCTCTGAACAGACCAAACCAAGTCCAGCCAGTGGTCAGTCCCATTATAACTGAGTTTTCTGTTGCATCTCTAGCACTGGCCAGATTAGTGTAAAATGTTCTGCATTGTTAGAGATGTAAATGAACCTGCTATTGCCAGTTTTACTGTCTGTGAGGGAAAAAAACATGATTACCAATTAAGTTGATTCTTAGAAGAGAAAGTTAATCAGGTTACAAGATAAAGTTAAAATTAGGAACTATAAGTACACTATTTGCTCAGGTGTTTTTGTCTGTTGTCCCTATTAAGATTCTGTGCTTATCATTTTTTTCTACTTTAGAGCACATTTAAAGTTTAATGAGAACACTGAGAGCACACAGTCTACAATGTTTTAATGATAACCTTCTCCACTGACAAAATGTTAAACACATGCTGTTCCTTACCATCAAAGCACACAAAGGGGAATGTGTTGGTACATGTTCTATCATACTAACTGCTCGGATATATCGCACCACACCGCTGAGTTCCGCCCCTGTTGTCAGGCTGTCCTGTATACCACGGTCTCATACTTCCCAGTGGCTCATTTCTGAAGGACCAGCGCCAGCTGTTGATGTACATTGTACAGTCCGATCCAATACTTTCGATGATAGCCAGGTCAGTGTGTGTGTGTGGCTCGGCAGTAAGCCTGAGCATCACTCCATGTTTTCCCCTGCTGGATCAGAAGGTACTTATGAGGGACGGCTGCTGTGGATAAGAGTTTTAAACATTTGAAATTGAATATGGACATGTGCAAAAATTGCAAAGAGGATAGGGTGATGTTCAGTTGAGTGTGTGTGTGCTGTCAGTCCTGTCACTGAGTATTGAGGAGTCCGATGGCTTGGGGGAAGAAACTGTTGCACGGTCTGGTCGTGAGGGCCCGAATGCTTTAGTTCCATTTGCCAGACGGCAGGAACATGGAGTTTGTGTGAGGGGTGTGTGGGGTCATCCACAATGCTGGTGGTTTTGCGGATGCATCGTGTGGTGTAAGGGTCTGTGATGGAGGGAAGAGAGACCCTGATGATCTTCTCAGCTGTCCTCACTATCCGTTGCAGGGTCCTGAGATCCGAGGCATTGCAATTCCCAAACCAGGCAGTGATGCAGCTGCTCAGGATGCTCTCAATACTCCCTCTGTAGAGCATGGTGAGTATGGGGGGTGGGAGATGGGCTTTCCTCAGCCTTTGAAAAAAGCAGAGACACTGTTGGGCTTTCTTTGTTATGGAGCTGGGTTTGATGGACCAGATGAGGTCCTCCTGACGATCTCCACTGAGGAGCCACCGATGTTCAGCAGAGAGTGGTCACTCTGTGCTCTCTTGAAGTCAACAACCATCTCTTTAGTTTTGTCCACATTCAGAGACAGGTTCTTAGCTCTGCACCAGTCTGTTTGCCACTGCACCTTGTCTCTGTATGCTAACTCGTCATTCTTGCTGAAGAGACCCACCACGGTCGTGTCATCCGTGAACTTGATGATGTGATTTGAGCTGTTCATTGCTACACAGTCGTGAGTCAGCAGAGTCAACAGCAGTGGACTGAGCACACAGCCCTGTGGGGCCCCAGTGCTCAGTGTGGTGGTGTTGGAGATGCTGTTCCCGATCCGGACGAACTGAGGTCTCCCAGTCAGGAAGTCCAGGATCCAGTTACAGAGGGAGGTGTTCAGGCCCAGCAGCTTCAGCTTTCCAATCAGGTGCTGAGGAATGATCGTGTTGAATGCTGAATTGAAGTCTGTGAATGGCATTTGAACATATGTGTCTTTATTGTCCAGGTGGGTGAAGGCCAGATGGAGGGTGGTGGTGATGGCATCATTCGTTGAGCGGTTGGGGCAGTAAGCGAATTGCAGGGGGTCCAGTGAGGGGGGCAGCAGGATCTTGATGTGCCTCATGACGAGTCTCTCGATGCACTTCATGATGATGGGGGTGGGATGGTAATGCAACCGGATGGTAGTCGTTGAGGCAGGACACTGGAGATTTCTTTGGCACGGGGGACGATGGTGGTGGCCTTGAAGCACTTTGGAACAATGGCGCTATTCAGGGAGGTGTTGAAGATGTCCATGAAAACATCCGCCAGCTGGTCTGCACATCCTCTGAGCACTGTGCCAGGAATGTTGTCTGGTCCAGCAGCCTTCCATGGGTTAACTCTGTGTAGAGTCTTCTTCACGTCAGCCGTGGTTAGACACAGCACCTGGTCATTGGGAGGAGGGGTGGTCTTTCTCGCTGCCACATCATTCTGCGCCTCAAACCGAGCGTAGAAGTTGTTCAGCGCATCTGGGAGGGAGGCATCACTGTCACAGGCAAGTGTCCCGTAGTTGGTGATGGCCTGGATGCCCTGCCACATGTGCCACGTGTCTCCGCTGTCCTTGAAGTGGCTGTGGATTCTCAGTGAGTGTGCGTTTTGCCTCTCTAATGGCCCGAGACAGTTTGGCCCTCACTGTTTTTAGGTCCACCTTGTCACCTGCTCTGAAGGCGGGGTGTCAGATCTTCAGCACCACACACACCTGTGCAGTCATCCACGGCTTCTGGTTGGAGTGTGCAGTGATGATCTTGGAGACAGTGACGTCATCAATGCACTTGCTGATGTAGCTGGTCACTGATGTCACGTATTCCTTCAAGTTCGTGAAGTCGCCGTCAGTTGCCGCTTCCCTGAACATGTGCCAGTCAGTGTGTTTAAAACAGTCCTGAAGAGCAGAGATGGCTCCTGCTGGCCGAGTTTTCACCTGCTTCAGAACCGGTTTGGAGCATCTGACTAGCGGTCTGTATGCTGGGATTAGCATAACAGAGATGTGGTCTGAGTAGCCGAGGTGGGGGCGGGGCTCCGCCCGGTACGCACCGGGGATGTTTGTGTAAACAAGGTCCAGCGTGTTCTTCCCTCTCATTGCAAAGTCCACATGCTGATGGAATTTAGGGAGCACTGACCTGAGATTTGCATGGTTGAAATCTCCGGCAACAATAAACAGTCCGTCAGGGTGAGAATTCTGCAATTCGCTAAAAGCCCTATACAGTTCACAGAGCGCATCTTTAGCATTAGCGCTGGGGGGAATGTACACTCCAATTATAAGGACATTGGTGAATTCCCGTGGTAAATAAAGTGGTCTGCATCTAACAGTCACAAACTCCACCAGTGATGAGCAGTAGCTAGAAACTAGCACTGAGTTCTTGCACCATTCCATGTTGAGGTAAACACACAAGGCACCGCGCGAGCCTTACCGCAGAGAGCTGGGTTTTGTCGGCATGAAACAAAGCTAGCCTGTCTAGCTGAATGGAGGCGTCCCAAACTCTGTTGCTGAGCCACGTATCAGTGAAAACAAAGACACAGCAGTCTCTAAACTCACGCAGCATAGTTTGCTGGAGTCAGATGTAGTCCAATTTATTGTCTGCCTTCTCGCACACTGCTTACGACATCCCCTCCCCTGGCCTCTGGCATCAGATGACACCGAGGGCTGGAGGCCTGGTCCCCGCAGCAAGCTGAGCTCGCGTAGCATCTCCAGCAGATCATCGTGCAGATCGGGTGTTGCATGATTTCTGTAACTTATTAGTGTCTGATGACGGTATACACAAACACTGGTTGCTCCGATGTCCATGGGCCGTTAAAAAGTCGGGCTAAAAACAAAAATAGCACCATTTTGGATCTGGAGCGGCCGCTGCGTGCTACTGCCACGCCGCCATCTTGGATCATTAAGTATCTGACACACTGAGCTGCTGATTTTAATACGTATGTTTTAAGTTTGCGATCTCTTACCCAGAATGAAACCTGCTCCAGAACAGGTTAGCCGTGTAGTGTAAGTTAATGTGGTGAAGAAAAATGCTAAAAACCAGTCCACTTTGTTGAGAATGAAAAACCAGAGTTGGCTCAAACTAAACACAAACATACCTGGGTTGCCACCGAAACTGGTCTCGTGCAGCAAGCCTCATGCACACTACACACACCTCTCTTTAATACACACTGATTTGATCTTTATTGTAAGTGCTTGCAGGGTTAGCTCATTAGTAGGTTATATGACTATAGTCTGTGCTAGAAACTTAAATTTAACATAAATTAAGGAACTCAAGGAAGTGTTGTTTCTTTTGAATGTCATCTATATTTTATTCTTCTCCTTTTTAAACTCGGATTCATTTTGATTTGTGGTAGCAGAGAATAGAAAAGAACAAATGTAATGGGCCAGCTGGCTTTGTGGTAACACTAGACTTTACACCAGAGAGTAACCAGAGATAGTGTGAGGAAGTGACCTGGCCCTGTTGGCGCGCGCGCACGCACACACACACACACACACACACACACACACACACACACACACACACACACACACACACCTCAACGTACCTCATTCTTCCTCCGTAAATCCCTGCTGAGGCGATGTGGGTGCACACGCACGCTATTAGCATACTGGACTTTCATACACACAAACATGTCCACTCCGTTTCATCCCCTGACATTAATTCACACTGCGCATGACAATACAAACACACATACATACATTTGAGTTAATGGTTTACGGTGTTTGCTTAATTTTTCTTTGTTTCATGTTTTAAATACACAACGGTGGTTCGTGCTTGGTATTGTCTGTGTAGTGGGTTCTTCGTGCAGCGTTTCCCCCATAGGCCGGCCAAACCTGGGCGCCACCCGGTGGCCTGGCTATATACTGCCAGATTTGGCGCGAAGCAACCGGAAATAGACTAGTCTACTGTGTGTCCCATGGGGAAATCGCGAAATGTTTTTATATTTACGTTATATCTGTATCTGCTATTATGGTGTATAATGCTTTATTTCATAGTGTAAAGATATATATTATGTAGTAGATGATATCTTAAATGTATGATATGCGTACATTATTGTAAAAAATGTGCCTATTTACCCTGCACCTTCCTTGCTAGTTGGTTTAATCCAAAGAGGGGCAGGGCTTAGAGTTTAAAAGAGAGCCCCAAACCACTGTGGGTGTGGGTTGTTTGGTAGGTTGGTTGTTGTTTTTGAGTGAGCGTGCAACTGTGGTGCCGTGAGCAATCTTTGTTAGAGGTTAAATTATTGTATATAGAGCTAAAGTGTTTGGTTGGTTGGTTGGTTGGTTGTTTGTTTGTTTATTTGTTTATTTGTTTGTAACTTTGTATATAGCTTTGGGGTTGTTTTTTTTTTTCTTCCCCCCCCCCCCCCCCCCCCCCGTAACCAGAGAGCACAGTCATAATTATAATCAGTGTCAATCAGCCCCACCTGTGCCTGAGTCTATTTAAGGAGAGCCCTCACTCAGTCAGTGCTCAGTCTTGAGTCAACCTTGCTGCGTGCTGGTGCGTAAGCCTTAACTGGTAATAAGCCTAATGTTGTGACAATTTATCCATAGTCCTATTAGTTCCTTTTGTTTGCCACGTTGATGTTGACTGGGGATTTTTGACGCTTGTGTCTGGTTCCGAATAAATTGATCCAAGAGAGGTTTGCCAAAAAAGACTAGTGTTTTTTTTTGTTTTGTTTTTTTTTATTAAAGTACAAATTGTATATTACAGCTCCTTGTTGAAATAAACAAAAATTAGCTTAAGGTAGAACAGCCAAACAAGCCCAAGCCGCAAGCCGCAAGCAAGGTCCCAAGGTCAAAAAGCTGTGCGCTCCCAGTCAGCCACACCTCCACCAGGTCACCTTCCTATTTATTGGCGTTCTCACCTGTAGAGGGCACATACTTTCAAGAAGGACAATAAAAAAGGCAGATTAGAATAAAGAACAAAACAAAAATAAAGAAATGGCTCCTACACCTAAAACTGGCAGTTGTCACTTATTGTACATTGAATCCCATTTCAATTTCACTGAAAAATACCAAACATTGTTTAACACATTTACATGTTATAAGACTCATTTAACTGAATTTTTCTGCAAATTTTATTTAAATTGTTTATAATGTAGTGCCTTGCAGTATTAATGACGGGTTTTACAGTGAAAGCAAGATCTAAATACTGCAGCTGAATTTTCTGTAAAATTTATTTATTACAATTTAAAGGCATAAAATCCTGTTCTATGACTCTTATATATAACATCACTCTCAAATATAAAGTGTAAAACTGTCTAATGGTATTTTTCATTGCCTGTTAGGATTATTGCTCAGTGAAATAGAAACTATTTCTATACATTACAGGCAGACTGAACACTTCTATTTTAGATTTCATTTAAACTGCACTGCCTTCATACAGATGTTTGACTTAGCAGAAATGTGAAAAATGTAACCCAGTGTACACAGATTACACATTTAAAAATTGAAACGCAAAGGTAGATATACCTTAAGAGTTATGGTACTGAAAGATAAAAAAAAAATCCAATAACTTGCCTTTCCAAGAATTTATTAACCTCAAAGCAGTGAAGAAAAACATTTGTCATTTCTCAACACACATATTTGTAATATGTAATTTACAAATATTAGAATAGAGAGCACTTGACAGATTAGTGAATAGTCATCCTATTGGAACTGAAAGAGGAACGATGGAGAGAAATAGAGGGAAAGAAACAAAGATGAGAGAAATAAAGAGTGAAAAGACTTTACTCCTAAAAAGCCTTAAGGATAAATAAGGGGTTGCTTTTTATGAATAAATGTAAGAATTTTAACACTCTTTAAGGTTTACTGCATTTCCTTAATTAGAATAAATAGAACAAATATCTTCAAAGAAGCTCTTGGAATGAAAGTACCGACTTGCAAATGAGGAAATACAAGAGCAATAACACTCAGTAACAATTTCATCTGAAACAAACCTTCAAGCTGTGAGTGGGGCACATCACATGCCATAAATCTACTTGAGTTTAGTCCATATTCAGACATCACACTACTCAAGATCCAAAAGTTTCTGAATCAATGTAAGGACTCTAGGGTTCATGTGTAGACTGGATGTGTCTGTCTTCTGCACTTTAGTGCCCTTCTCTGGGTTGATGGACCTTGGGAAAAGAAGAAAAATGGACGACTGTATAAAGAATAAAATAGCTTTATTAACAACAAAAAACTTCATCAATCATTTTTGTTCAAGCTATTATTTATAAAGCCACTTAATAGTGAAAAGGTAAAATGACACATCCCCTAACCCCTAGGTCACTGCAGCAGCTACTTTAGATTTGTTTCATTTCAATAAAGTGAAAATGTTGGATAATGCCAATCCAAAAAGACACACCTCTGCAGAAACTCCAGGGTTGATGCCAGCTCTGATGGGTAATGGATGTTAAAGCAATAATAGCTTCCAAACATCACGCACAGGGCAGAAAAGAAGAAGGGGGTGTTATGTATAATGTTTCGATCCACGCTCAGCATGAACAGTCTTGAAGAATAGCAGGATCGACCTTAAAAAAAAAAACATTATTCAAAAAATATTGAAACAAAACTTGTGATCCTGAAACATTTCAGAGTATATATTCAACAATTTATATTTGAGTATATATGGTTTTACATTTTTAAGGTCAGTTAGTCAATACAGAAATCAGTGTATGTACAGGTTTGGAGGAGAGAAATGTAGGGCCTTTTAAGGCCACTTTGACTAATCTTAAGAGTTTACAGTAACAAAAACATTGTGCAACATGAATTTGTGTCCAAATAGACAGAGAAAAAGAGAGAAAGAAAAGGGAGAAAGAATAGAGAAATACAAAAGAGAATGAAAAAGACCAAGAAAGAAAAAATGCTAACTTACCACACACAACAATGGTGGGAGTCAGTTGAACTTGGTCCATCTGTACTTCTTTTCTTTAAAGTATCTTTTGTATATTTGTGTAATTTGGAGTAATTTGTGTCTATTCCAGCTTGAATTTGAATGCTTAAAAAGGTTTTGTCGTTAATCCGTGTTATTTCTTCTTTAACCTTGGAAAGTTTGTCTTCATTTCTGTTGGTTGTTGTTTGTAATACTATATATTTGTTCATTAAACTCTCATAATATGCGTTTCTCTGTTCAAGTTTTTATATTATTGTTTAAGCAATTTTTTGTATTTGAGTCTTTATAATGTTCCATTGTTCAATATTTGAACTTGTTAAAACTTGTAATTGCATAATTCGTTTTATTTTTATCTTTTACCTCTAAAATGACTTCTTTGTTTTTAAGACATTGTGTATTTAATTTCCATAATCATCTTATTTAATTTATTCCTAGATTTAATTTAACATTCCTCTCAAGATGGTCAGAGTCAAACAGGTATTTGGTTTTATAAGTTATTGTTTTAAAACCTATAGACACATATATTCTGTCAGTTTTAACTGATTTGTCCATTCTGGTAAAGTCACTCGTGTTAGGGTAAAGTTCTCTAAAGGTGTCTTCAGTTCGCTTATTTCACATATTTTTTTAGTAGTTTGCCGTCTCTGGTGATGGGAATATCTTTATAGGGAATTCTGTTGTTTTCATCTATGATTGTGTTAAAATCACCACAAAGTATTATTTCAAATCCAACATTTAGGAGTTTATAAAATATTTTCATTTTTCCAGATCTATCGGGGAGGGGGGGCGGGGGGGGGGGTGTATACATTTATGATTCTTATCTTATGCTTTCTAAAAAGCATGTGAACAATTAATATTCTACCAGGGATAATTTCTCTTGTTTTAATTATTTCACCATGTTCCTTAAAAATATTCCCACACCATCTGCTCTGTCTTCACCTATTGATATCACTGCTATTCCCTCTGTCCATAGTTTTTTTATGTCTGTATGGACATATTTCTGCTCACCTACCCATCCTTTTTACCATCATTTGACAAATGTAAGGCTGGGCAGGTGTGAGAAAAAGGAGTGTAAGTGGTAAGTGTTAGGGTGAGGTGTTAGGTTTAGGACCAAGGTTCCAGGGTTAGGGTAAGGTTAGGGTTAGGTAACAGGAATAGGGCCGAGACTTCAGGGCTAGGGTTAGGATTTGGGTCAGGATCAATGTCAGGATTGGGGACCCGCTTGGGGCCTGCTAATTTAACAAATCCAATCGAGTAAAACTCGATTGGGCTTCGGGCTGGAAGGTTTGTAGCTGATATGTATGTTTTAGTGTTTTGAGTTTGATCTTATCCTGCTTTAATTACTTTAATTAATTTAACTTATTAATTAATTCAATTTAATAAATACAAATTACTTTAATAATATTAAGCCTTATCTAATGAATTTCAGGACACATCATCAGCAGTGTACCTCAGAGTCGTCAGGTGTTTCGGCCTTGTAAACACTGGTAAATAGTGACACCTACTGGCTAAGATCATGACCAGCTAATTTCACTTGGCAAGTGAAATACTTGCAAACATAAAAAACTGTTAGGGCCTATCTGCTTTTGTTTTTGAGGTATTGAAGATAAGATATTAAAAGACCCTACTCCCACAATCCTCTGCAGTTTGCCTAATTTGAATAATGCATATTGTTGTCCAATCGTATTATAGGAGTTTAAATTTGTGTTCCAGAATGGATTGAGGTTAGGATTACAGTCATGATCCACCTGTATTCTAGGATTAAGTTTAGGATTACAGTTAAGGTAAGGATTAGGGTTAGGTTTAGGCCTAGGGTTAGGTCTTTAAACTAGGGTTAAGCTTTTGGGGATAGAAAATAAGGTTAGGGTTAGGATTAGGTATTAGGGTTAGGTTTAAGGCTAAAATACTAGGGTTACGGGGTTTTTTTTATATTTATTTATTTATTTATTTTAATTTAATTTAATTTAATTTAATTTAATTTTTTTATTTATTTTTTAGGTTTAGGGCTAGGGTTCTGGATATCAGTCTAAGGTTAGGGTTAAGGTTAAGGTTAGGTGTTAGGTTTAGGTGTAAGGCTGATATTAGGGTTAAGGTTAGGGTTAGGTTTAGGTTTAAGGCTGATATTAGGGTTAAGGTTAGGGTTAGGTTTAGGTGTAAGGCTGACATTAGGGTTAAGGTTAGGGTTATGTGTTAGGGTTAGGTTTAAGGCTAAGATATTAGGGTTATGGTTAGGGTTAGGGTTAGGTTTAGGTTTAGGTTTAAGGCTGATATTCAGGTTAGGGTTAGGTTTAGGGTTAGGTTTAAGGCTGATATTAGGGTTAGGGTTAGGTTTAGGTTTAGGTTTAAGGCTGATATTAGGGTTATGGTTAAATAATGAATCAAAAAGCCTCCTAGTTCAATTATATTGACAGATCTTGTGAGTTTGAAGAGCATTTACTTAAGAATTCTACAGTAGAATTAATTGATCTTTATTCTGAGCATTGATCAGCTCGCAGTGAACTGATATCATTGAGTTTTTTAATCTACCAGTGTGAAATGTCCCTTTAATAATGACTCAAATTAGCCTCCTGGTTCAATTATACTGACAGATCTTGTGAGTTTGAAGAGGAATTACTTAAAAATTCTACAGTAGAATTAATTCATCTTTATTGTGATCATAGAGAAGCTCACTCTGAACCGATATAGTTGGTTTTGTCACCTACCAATGTGAAATGTCCCTTTAATAATGAATCAAAAAAGCCTCCTAGTTCAATTATACTGACAGATCTTGTGAGTTTGAAGAGCAATTACTTAAAAATTCTACAGTAGAATTAATTGATCTTTATTTTGAGCATAAAGGAGGTCACTGTGAACTGACCTGAGTGGGTTTGGTCATCTACCAATTTGAAATGTGCATTTTCTAATGCTTCAAATTAGCCTATTGGCACAATTATACTGACAGAGCCTTTGACTTTGAGAAGCAAATACTTTAAAATTCTACATTAAATTATTTAATTACTGTGAACTAATTTTAGTGGGTTTGATCATCACTACCAATTTGAAATGTCAATTTTATAATGAATATAATTAATCAAAATAGCCTCTTGGCTATTTATATTAACAGATGCAGATATTATATTTTATATATTATATTGATCCAAAGTGTATTAACGCTCACTTTCCGCTTTCGGTGTTATTACCGCTAAATGTCTAAAAGCCGCGCCCCAAAATTGCACGAGCGGCTAGATTAACCGTGGTTGTATAGGAAGCGCGGCTGGCTTAACCGCAGTCGGTTCGACCCGCCGTCCACAATGACGTTTTAGTAATGAGTAATGAGAAGAACGTTTAAAAATACCTTCGGCGTGAAGGTGCATCGTCTCAGCATTGCTGTGTCCCGTTATGTGACTCATGCTCAAGGTTTAATTCTTAGTTTCCGTAATTTCCCTTTGGACGACGAAACACGCAAACAGTGGATTCACAACACGCGACATGAGGATTACTACTTACTACTACATCACTACTAATACAGGAAACTGCATTCATCACTTCAAGTGTGATGGCTTGACTGAGCCATCGACTCCCACAGGAACAATAAATCCATCCTTCAGTTCTGAAGTTTTGTCTCCCTTCCCTCAGACTGTGGCTTCTCTGACCTCCTCAGTGGAGATTTTTAAGTCTCAGATGAAAACACAACTTTATACTTTGGCATTTGAATTCGGGGACCTTGGGTACTAGAGATATTTGTTTTGACATTGATCGCACTTTGTATATGCAGTTTTTGTTGGAGTTTGTAGTGTAGTTAGTGTGTGTGTGTTGATGGTGTTTGTCATTTTATTGTTTTTCAGTTTCCTGGTTGTGAAGCACTTTGGTCAACTCTTGTTTTTAAATGTGCTATATAAATAAAATTGAGTTGAGTTGAGAGTTGAGTCCTCATAGATCTGAAACAAATCGCCCTCACGCTGATCTCTTCCGTCACCTGATCCTTATCAGAACCTGAAAAAATGCACTAAATTAGTGACATCTATAGTCCTAAAGAATCATACATATTGTATTACCATAACATTAGTGAAACTAAAGAAACAGAATATCTACAAAAGATTAACTAGATAGAAAATTGAACATATGAGACTATGAACCGTCACAAACGAAACTAGCTAGCTTGTTAGCTTGAGAATACTTACCCTCCAAGTTGTCGATAAAACTCGAAACATACCATTTAAAATATAGCCTCATCTTCTTACTAGAGGGAGTGACAGATGCCAACCTCACAATGCGATTGACATCGTTCTCAGTAATCCATGGAAGTTCTTGAAAGTAGAGAGTGTAAAAAGCCGTGCTGACAGCGCTCATTGAAAAGGGTCAGCACCGGAAGTTGCGGTGGCCATTGAGACTAAATACGGAAGTGACCGTGCACACAGTCCATTTCCCCAATCATGTATTTTATTTATTTTAATTATTTGTTTATCTTCTGGCACATTTGATTATTTATATATTTATTTATGCAGGAATATATGGATTTATATATATTCTTTCTTTCTTTCTTTATTATTTTTATTTCTCTATTTTCATTTTATTTATATTTTTTTTTTGCAGGTTTCATGATTGCTCATGATTGCTCACCAGCGGGCCTCTGTAGTGTGTTACTGTGTAACTCGTGTACACGCGAAATGGCGCTGGACTCTGACGGGAAGTCAGTATTCAGAACAACATTGACATTCATACAAATACTGCTCGACTGCAAGGTTCCTTTAAGTGGCAGATAGCTGGAGGATGAACAGAGAGACACAAACACAAGGGATGGAATACAGCCATGATATATTGTTGACCTGCAGTCTGACAATGCACACTGAGCCGCGAAACCTGGAAACACTTGTGACGTAGAAACGCACCATCACAGTACTCGCTCCTGCTGCTCACACCCACTCACACCCACTCACTCCCGCACACACAGTATTGGGTCTCCGAAGCAGGTGATTTTAATTTCAATAAAGATATAGGCAGAGTATTTCAAAAATAAACTTTAACTGAAAACCTAATTTGTATGGTGCCAAATGCTGTAAAATGTCTCACATACTAAAGCTGCATCATGATCAATTTTAGATACTTTAACAAATACTGTTTGCAGCTTTCTGTGACCTGCCTAATGTAACCGCCTGGTAGATTATTCATATTAATAGATTATATTTAATAGCTGAATGATCCCCACAAGTACTTGTGCATTATAAATAGATTTAAGATCTTTGTTTATAGTACTATGGAATATCAGTGGTTTTTCCACACAGTGTAGCTAAAGACTCATTAAAGTTCTGGGGTTTTGCAGTGAATTGAATAAGTGTTTTAATTTTCCTACTAAAAACTCTCTATGATTAGTTTGTATTGTTCATCACAATGCAACATGTAAACGCATGAGTATTGTATATTTGACAGTCTAATTTAGTGCATATCAGAGGCTTATAGACAGAGAAACCCCATATTGTGTGTGTGTGTGTATGTGTGTGTGTTCTATCATGTGAACTCTGTGCCTACTCCTCCCATTGCCGCCAGTGTTGGGCAACACAGGAATTTTGCTCCGTTTCTCTACTCCTTTACAGGTTTTTCTGTAGCAAGATAAATGTGCATTATTGAAATTTGTACATCATGAGCAAAAGTATTGGAACAGATCGGCTTAAAGTAAATAACACATTTATAATTAATAATAAATTTCGTTGCATATCCCTTGCTTGCAGCAACTGCATCAAGCTGGTGACCCACTGACATCACCAAACTGCTACTGTTTTATAAAAGCAGACAAAGACAACATGACTTAGTAGATCCTTTGTCTTTGTCATTGTTGACACCTGATTTACATGTAACATGGCTACATCTTGGCACCATACTCCACTGGAGAAATGCTCAATTGTACCAAGTGTCAGCCTCCATTCCTGGAACTATTATTTGTTCCAGTCATGCCAAACCTTCAGCAGGGCAGCAGGGTGTCAGGTGGTCCTAGCTTCCATGTGGATATGAGTGGGAATCGTCCACAAGTGATGGATCAGACTGCTGTGAAATCAGCACTTGCAATTCCTGGTAACTGTGTTGTATGTTTGTATAACCAACAGTGGCAGATAGGCAACATTCATACAACATCAGACGAGGGACAAGAGGTACAAGTAACATTTATGCATCCTCATGCCACACTTGCGGCTTTCAGCAGTATGTGACGTAAGGAATTACTTTCAGTGTGATGAGTGTGTGGTTTTTGTTTCATTTTGAACAGTATATCTATTATTTTCTATATTTTTTAAACATAATCTATTTTTTTGGAATTTTTTTTGCTTGAAAAGTGTGAATGTGGTAACTTTCTTTAAAATAAATGCCACTTGGTTTGACATGTTGTGTGCTAATGCACTGAAATTTATACATTTGTTAGTATGGCTTAAGTGTCCAAATACTCTGAACACTTAGAGAGATAGATTAATTGATTAATTAATTATCAGCATGCATGATTATAAAAGACACCCACTCGGATATTTTGACTGCACTCCCAATCAAGACAGGCAAAATCCGGTCCTGTACTTGTAATTAACAGTTTTGACCCAATACAAGTTTGATTTTAAGCTTTACAATCCACTGTGCTCATAAATCATTAATCACAATCTGAAAGCAGTTTGGGTGCTGAAGATGCTAATTCAGTACAGTGCAAAATGATACTTGCTTGATTTTTTAATCAACAAGACACAGCTTAGTTGCATGATACATGTTTGTGCTCAAAATCACAAGTTTGTATGTGTGTTTTTTTAATTGTCCTCAGCAATGGATGTGGAGTTGGCATTGGCAGTAGTATTGGGAGCAGTGGCTGTTCTCATACTTCTGAAGAACAAGCAAAAGTGTTTGGAGACAGAAGACAGCTGGTGGGGTGTGGGAACTCCACTGGAAAGTCCTGAAGACGACAGCATTTGGCCATTCCGAGTGGAGACCACACCAGAAGAGATTGAAGTAAACGGATCATTGCTAAATAATTTCCTCAATATTATGGACATTTTTCATACCAGTGGTTAGCATAGCATTGTGCAATTTTAGTTAAAGAAGAAATATTTGAGAAATCATTTAATTCATCGTAGTTACAGTCTTAAACGTCATGCATAATAGTAACAGTAGGGATTGTTAAGCTCAAAAAGGGAAACCTTGGGTCCTGGCATTCACGTAGATGTTATTTTGACACGTACCACCTACCTAAACATTGTTGCAGACCAAGTATTACCATTATTGCAGACCATAGTAATGCACCCCTTCATGGCAATAAAATTGTCCTTCACTTTGCAATTCAACTTAATTTATATAGCGCTTTTAACAATGGCCACTGTCACAAAGCAGCTTTACAGAAACATATAAATTCAAGATATAAGTTTTAAACTTATAAATTTATCCCTAATGAGCAAACCAGAGGTAACAGTGGTGAGGAAAAACTCCCTGAGACAAAATGAGGAAGAAACCTTGAGAGGAACCAGATTCAAAAGGGAACCCATCCTCATCTGGGTGACACCGGATAGTGCGATTATAAATCATTCCCTTCTATAACTGTGTACTGTGTCGTCAAAAAGTGCAGTTGTGTAACCAGGAAAATTCATTATAGTTTTCACATGAAGTCTATTTTTGTTGAAGTTATCAACTGTTCACTGATGGAGAATTGAGTGCAAAACTGTTTGTGGCAATCACAGTCCTAGAACTATCATAGCAATTGCAGTCCTAAGCCATCGTAATAAAGCTGTTCATATCAATTGCAGTCCTAAGCCATCGTAATAAAGCTGTTCATATCAATTGCAGTCCAAAGCCATCGTAATAAAGCTGTTCATATCAATTGCAGTCCTAAGCCATCGTAATAAAGCTGTTCATATCAATTGCAGTCCAAAGCCATCGTAATAAAGCTGTTCATATCAATTGCAGTCCAAAGCCATCTTCATGGTTTCTAAGTGGTACCATCCGCAGTAATCTCACGTAACTTTAGGCTGTCAATTTTCAGCAAATGACCCCGGTCTGAGAAAATAACAGAGTGAATCTGTTTAAACTGGGATTTTTTACAGAGCATTTTTCTTCGGTTTCTGTCACGAGCTGTAAAGGTGAAAAAGTGAAGGAGCACCTTTTTTTCTTTAATTGTTAATGTAACAGAGTTATTGTGGTTATATTATTTTCACTCCAAATCCCCCTTTTTCTATTGAATATGTAATTTTGTTTATTTGATATGGTTGTATATATTATTTTATTGTTTTGAGTTAAGATGTATATGATTTTCAAGATTCGTTCAGGAAGTGCATTGTCGCTTTAAGAGTATATACTTGTTCGCGCGCGCATCGCTCGCTCAGTTCACTTCCTTCTGAGCCGAGAGAAGGTTGTCTCGTAGTTCATCGAGGCATTAAACGGGGTTGTTTAATGGAGAGAGTCACAGAATTCATGTTTTCAACATATTTCCCGTTTATGCAGAAAATAAAGACAGTGCCAAGCAGTGAGAGGTCTGAAGTTTCTTTACTGAGTGACATCAACACAACGCAGAGTGGGTTCCCCTTACCTGGGACCCGTTACAATGGTGCCGTGTCCTTTTAAGGATCCATCTAAGGATTGACGCCTGTTCGTTCGCCGTGGGAAGCTGCAGTGAATGGGTTTAGGTATTTTCTCAAGGACTGAAGGACTGTATTATATGAAGTAAAGTGGACTATATATTTTTTTTTCCTCAGAAGACACAACATCAATTTGAATTCAGACTTTCAACTAATAAATTTGCTGACTGATTACTGTTATCAACTTATGCTGCTCAGAACAATATTTCTGTTTGTTTATTGTTCTAAAGTTCAAGTTAATTGACTGTTACAATACAGAAATATGGCAGAGGGTGTTTGTAACTTTGCTGAAGAAGTGAACGATAATGAGATATCAAATTCCTGACCTAAGTTGTAACTTAACCTTGTGCAAAGTTTGCAAAGCACATAACTCAGAGACCAGAATGTTAATTAGTGTGAGAGGAGGAGAATACAGTTTACACCCTGCCCCAAGATCCTGCTGATTGGAGCAAACACTTTGGGGTCGGTCCAACTGGAAAGGGTTAAATCCCCCTGACACAAAGGAAACTCTGAGTCTCATCTAACACATCTTTGCGAGAGTCCATCAACATCTTCAGGGAGCCTCTACCAACATCTTCAAGGAGTTCTCTTCAACTAACAGCTCAAGAGAGTCTCCATCCACCTCTGAAGGAAGTCTCATCAACCAAGAGCTTTAGAAGTTCATCACGAGGAGATCACGCTTGCTCCGAGACTCATCCAGACTGGTTCCTGCAAAGCCTCCAACTCTCGCCTTCGCACCGCTGTGAACCACTCATGAAAGTTTTGCAACCTGCCTACGAGACTCCTCCGAGTTCACGCCTCACTCTGTTTATCTCCCTCATTGGTCTTTCGAGACGCTACATAAGGCCAACCAGACCGCCGACCAATCAACATCGCCGGAAACTCCTTCCAACCAACAACGCAACGAGGGAATCCCTGGCAACACAAACGCAAGTATAGTACCTCCAGATTCTCGCTGAACTGGTGCATTTAATACAAGTGTAAAGCCCTTCTAAACGAAGCGAATGTTAAAATAACTGATAAGTTGATGGTTCGTTCAGGTCATGGTCTGAGAAACTGCTAGTAACTTGGAATTTCATTCACTCTCTTTTCAAAGCCATTTTCACCCCTGTTTACGTGTGTGTGTGTGTGTGTGTGTGTGTGTGTGTGTGTGTGTTAGATTAGTTTCTGTGTTTTAGAATAGTAATAAAGTCTCGTCTGATTTTATAAAGGCCGGTGTCTTGTGTCTCTGTGCTTCAAATTTATTGCCTTAAACTGCCGATCTTGTTACTTCGCTCTTAATATAGTGTTTTACTATATTTAGGATATTATTGCCGGTGGCCACGGAGGTAAATATCCCATACACAATTAATAAATACACTCATTTCAACTTATCGCTGGACGAATAGTTGATTAGCTATTAAAATATTAAGTTTACAAATTTCCCCTTCTGAGCTGATCTGCTAATCTCGTACATATTTTGGTGGAGAATACATTAGCTTAACCTAAATGAGCTAAATTCCTTACACCAATAATGGCTTTGTTTGGAGTCACAGCTGACGACATTCACATAACTAAAGATAAAGAAAATGCCTTGGCATTTGCAACATTAATAGCTAGAAGAAGAATTCTTTTAGAGTGGAAATCACCAATGCCACCTAAACTGTCACTATGGCTTAGTGATGTAATGTTGTTTCTAAAAACTGAAAAAATCAAATATTTTCTCAGAGGATCAACCAGAACGTTTTACAAAACATGGGATCCTTTAATAATCTATATTGAGAAGAATGTACTCCTCCAACTTTGTACTCCTCCAAAAAAATAAAAAAAGAGCATAGAGAAGGTTGTTGACTTCAGGAGAGCATGGAGTGACCACTCTCTGCTGAAGATCGACGTATCTTCTGTGGAGATCGTCAAGAGCACCAAATTCCTTGTTCACCTGGCGGAAAACTTCACCTGGTCCCTCAACACCAGCTTCATAACCAAGAAAGCCCAGCAGCATCTCTACTTTCTGCGAAGGCTGAGGAAAGCCCATCTCCCATCCCCATCCTCACCATGTTCTACAGAGGAACCACATGCTGCATCTGCCAAGCCACCAGCATTGTGGACGACCCCACACAGGCCTCACACAAACTCTTCACCCTCCTGCCGTCTGCCAAACGGTACCAAAGCATTCGGGCCTCATGACCAGACTGTGCAACAGTTTCTTCCCCCAAGCCATCAGACTCCTCAATACTCAGAGACTGGACTGACAACACACACACACACACACACACACACACACACTCAACACCATAACACTCTCTTTGAAATTTTTGCACATCTCTGTATTTACTACCTGCATTTTTGCTGCTACAGTATTTATAAAATATTGTATATAATTTTTTGTCACTGCTTATACTCTCTACCTGGCTGCTACCCCAATGACTGCTATGTCCATATATGGTATAAGCTCATCTGCTGAATATTACGTCACAGTATGTTTTATGTGTTATGTTTACATTCACAGCATTTTTAATTTTTTTTATTATATTGTTATTCCTGTTGCACTACCTGTTATATCTGACACTTCCACACTAGAACTGTGTACTAGTCGGCGCTGCACTGTCTCTTACCGTGCCTATTGTCCTGTTTTAGTAGTTATTGTTCTGTCTTGCGCTGTTTGCACTTTATGTAAAAAATGTCTAGTCTTATTTAGTTCTGTGTTGTTTTAAGTAGCACCATGGTCCTGGAGGAACGTTGTTTCATTTGACTGTGTACTGTACTAGCTATATATGGTTGAAATGACAATAAAGCCACTTGACTTGACATGACTTGAGTCGAATGCACCCTGTGGCGTTATTTTCCATCATGAAAATTTTTCCGCCATTTTGAATTTTCGGAAAAACCTACTTTTTCGAACTCCTCCTAGACCGTTTGTCCGATTTTCACGAAAATCGAATCAGATCATCGGCAGACCGTGCTGACAAAAACTTATGGAATTCAAGTAGATTAGTCAAACCGTTCTCGAATAACGTGCGAACGAATTTGACAATGAGCACGCCGGAATGGACGTGAGGCTATATCTCCGTAACGCTTTAGCGTATTCAGACCAAACGTAGTATACGTCATAGGCATCATGACTTGAGACTACCAGTATTAGTGTAGTGTTGCTTACTGTTCCTAATAAAGTGCAATACGCACACACACATATATATAATATAATATAATATATTTTTAGTCAAAGTCAAACTTTATTGTCAATTCTGCTATATGTACAGGACACACAGAGGACTGAAATTTCGTTTCCCTCAGACTCATGGTGTGAGACACCTACATAACAAGACAAGTCATTAAAAAAAAGGAAAATAAAATACAATACAATATGTACACTAATGATGTCATGATATGAAGTCAAATTTAATCATGGCTTTAAACTTTAGTCCGCGTTAGTCCAAATGGCCAATAAGTCATTGTTATATTTAATTCCGTGTGTGTAGTTCACCTGTAGAGGAAGTGGCCGGAAGTGGTCTCGCGACGTTTTCCCGCGAGAACATATTTGTAGCCATGGCAACTGGGCGGCGGCTGCAGCATCCCCCCCCCCCCCGCGCGCGCGCACAGCTGAGTTTCGCTAAAATGTGCTTCCAAAATGGCGTCGGGGCGTCGAGCGTGTGTAACGGTGCTGTTGTGCTCGCTGTGTAAGTACGTCTCCTTAATAAACCGCTGAGTGTTCTCATGAAGGGTCTCGCGGACAGAAGTGGCATCACAACTCCAACAGTGTTGGGGCAAAAGGTTTATGTGAGAGAAGCTACACCTGTCATTAGTTTGTTTCTAAACACACACTCACTCGCTATATGGAGCCAGGGGCTGAGTCTACCACAGTAACAGCACAACACACCTGGTACTGAACACCAGAGCAGTTTGTTTCCAGTCCACACGCTTCACTTTGCATTTTACTGCTCAGGCAGCTGATAAGAGCAGATCAGCACTTCCCGGAGTGAGACTAATGCACTAATACACTAATACACTAATACAGAGCCCCTAAGGGGACATGGTGAGGGAGGAAACACAGGCTGGGAGGAGAGGAGAAGTTGTGTTGCAGTGCTTTTTGTGTTCTCCTGAGAAACTTTTGCAAGAACGTTGAATATAAATATAAAGTTTCCTCTCATCTCATATTTTTTCCGTCACCATGTCCTGTTCGAGGCTCCGGGCAATGACACTGCCACGAGAGGGTTCGACTTTACCACAGTTTCAAACAGGTGTAGGCTTTATTTAAAAAAGAAGAAGAAGAAGAAAAGCTCTATGTATTGTAAAAATTGTGTAAGGAAAATATTAACGTTTTAGATACGCCCTGTCTGTCTGTTCTGTCTTTCCCTTTTTCACTACTTCAGTCGACATTCCTGTGGAAAGAGTGTGTGAATTCCCTCTACATCGCAGACTGACGCAGTTATGTGTTAGGTCGAAAGTCTGAGCTGAATCATTGGAAAATCAGCATTAAAATGTTTTGACCCAGTTCCAGTTAGTATCTGACCTTTTGTCCTCCTTCTCTGGAAGCTTTGTTCCCTCCTCCATAAAGAAGGTAGTAAGTTTTCCCTCCTTAATGTCGATGAGCGAGACTAACACACACTTGGAGGACAGGCGCGAGAAATCCAGTACAAGGCTTTTTGAAAGGACATTATGTGGTGTATGGCGCGGCCTTTCTAACGTTATTTTTGTTTATTTTCCAAATTAAAAAAAAAAAATCAGGTTGTGTGGAGCGTCTGCCATCCAAGTCCCCGTGTAAGTAGATCCAAAAAGATATTAGAAAGAGTGCATTAATATAAACCTGTGATCTGTCCTGTAGCTCGAAATATCCCAGAGATGCTGTTAGAAATGAATCAACGTTTTCTGACCAATTAAGCAGAATATCCAGTTTATTCCAAACCATTTTAATTAAAAGAGTCTAGTCAATCACTTAATATACTGTTAATCTAATTGTGTTTCTCTAATTTATCAACGAGAACAGCTCAAGGCTTAAAAAAACTCCAGATGTTCAGCAATTTAAAAAAAAAAACTGACACAAATTTGATGTTATTAAGCATTTTTTTAATTATTTTGCTTTCAGTAAAAGTTTAAAACAGGTTTGATCCAAGCAGCAAAATTCTCGTGATGAAACACTGAAGCAATTTCAGGTCTTGTACAATTACTTTACAAATTTCTTGTAAATTAAAAAACATTTACTTCATGATTTATTGGGTGTTTTTTTTTTTTTCTTTTTTCTTTCTAACGCTAACCCTCTTTCTTTCTGCCTTGACGTGTTTCGGAGAAGAAAAATCATAATTCTAGTAGAAAAAATGTTAAAAATAATATTAGGATCATTTTTTAACCCACGATAAAAGCTTACAGATTTAAATATTGTGACAAAACACATACTACTCAGGACAAAATATACTATATATATATATATATATATCATGGATTATAATAGATAAAATAATAATAATAGATTATAAATCATTGAGAACAGTATTATTAAACCTTAAACTGTATTGGGTTTCTTATTAGCAGCCTTCAGAGTATATGATCATAAGAAACATGCTAATGAGTCATGCAGGTATTAACAATTAATTCTAGCGTGGCATGTTTTTTTTTCTTCTTGCCATTTTCATGTCTTCATCATCCTAAAATAACAGAATTTGCTTAATTATGCATTAATGCTAAATTGCCTTCAGTGTTCTGCATGAGTGTTGTCCAAACTTATTTTCCAAAAAAAAAAATGAAATGTGACGCCTGATAATGTTGGAAGAGCAGAATATTTAGACTGGACTACTAGTTTGGAACTGGTCGAGTTTTCTCTGCCCTGTTGGTCCATCTTACAGTGTTAGAAGTGGGCTAGAATTATTAAGCCTACTATTGTGCTACTACTACTTGACCTGAAATGTTTTTTCTTCTGGAGACACTGGATTAACATCAACCTTGTTTAAGCCTGTGTGCCATGCACAATCTTTCTGCCACTGGTGTCATCAATACTCCATCAGCACCACAGACAGAAACTATTACCTCCCTGTTCTCATGACAGCGACGGTGACAGTGGTGCAGGAACTGACCATTTGACGCCATCCGTGCTAACGTTGTTGCGGCAACTCAGGGCATACACACTCATCTATGGTTGCTCCATATGTCCCTGGCAGACTGTTGCAGGTTAAACACACACCTTTAAAGATATCCCATGACGTTCTGGCGACAGTTGCAAGACACCAGAGCCTACAACGATGCAACTAACCAAGCATTAATGGCTGCACCAACAGCATGGTGTACACCCACGTGGTGGCTCAATGGTTAAAGCTTTGGCCTATTGGAGTGTTGTAGAGTTCAAATTCCAGCACTTTCAAGCTGCCACAATTGGGTCCATGTGCAAGACCCTTAACCCTCAGCTACTAAATTGTATCCTGTCTCAGTTGTAAGTCACTTGGGATACAGTGTCAGCCAAATGAGGAAATGTAAATGTACATACTGCAGGCAAACATCTTATTCCAGACTGTCAAGGCTCTTGTGAGTTCCCAGGTCTTCATTTTCTCAGCCAGACTCATGTCTAACAGCTGATAATGGCCAGTAGACTGCAGTGCATCTTTCCAGCCAGAATGATGAACTGGTCCAGCCGCTACAAGACAGAGGCACTCTCATCACTCTGCACTCTTAAGCATGCTAGCAGTTGATCCTCAGCTCTTCCAGGCTGTCACTTCCTTCCCAACCAGCAGCTGCCAACTCAGACATCCTTCCACCTGCTTCAGAGGACTTTATTATGAGGGTTGTGGGGGGGACATGCTGCTCTTTGGAGGTGGTGGGTCGGGGGTACAGTGTAATGCTTATGTTTGGTATGTTTGTGGGAATGTAGGTGTTTTCTTCACTGGTAATGCTTAATAAAAGTGTTTGGCGGATTTGTCTGTTATATTTTCTAGGTTGCATGACATTTGCTGTAATTCTCAGAACTATAGACAATGACGTGTGGGTCAATGAATTTGACTGTAAGTTAAAGCTCTTAATTTTTTAAGACTACACTAATCATTCCAATGATTTGTCCGTTGACAACTGTGGCAAATAACAATTTTTTTTTCCCTTTCAAGCAACTGAATTGACCTGCTTCATAGAGTCCACATCTACAAACAGCCCTAGAATTGAATGGAAGAAAGTCAAAAATGGGGTTCCCAGTTACGTATATTTTCAAAACAAAATATCAGGTAACATCAGCATGCATCCACATACAAGCTCCAGCCCATGATATTCCATTACATCAGATACAGGTAGCAGAGAATAACATGCTGTGTGCTTCCTGTGGCAGGTGATTTGGAGAACAGGGCGCTGTTGATAGAACCTGCAACCCTGCTGATCCCAAACGTCAGCAGATCAGACAGCGCCATGTATCGCTGCGAGGTGGCTGCCATTGATGACCTCAAAGACTTTGACGAAATACGTATACGTCTGGCTGTGAGAGGTACTTTATTATATCTATTAGTTATTTTAAAAATTCTGCATCTTTATATTAATGTCCATAATGTTATCTGCTGCTTATATAATAGAAAAGATTCTGCTCTGATTCTGATTGGCTTTCAGTGAAGCCGGTGGTGCCACAGTGCAGCGTTCCAAGCTCGGTCACTGCAGGCCATTTTACGGAGCTACGCTGCAAGGAGAGCCAGGGCTACCCTCTGCCTCACTACCAGTGGTTCCGCGACAACGAGGAGCTGCCTAAGGACCCCAAAACCAGCATCCGCTTCTACAACTCCTCATATGTCATGAACGCTAAGACTGGCTCACTGGTAAAGCACAGGCAGCCGAACATGTCGTAACTGCGTTATTGTCGTACTGAATTAAATCTGAAGAAACACCAGGAATACTAGCACTGCCAGCGTTTCATGTGAACACAAACTGCTCCCTCTCTCCTACTAGGTTCATGACCTCTCCTGGTGTAAAAGAATTAACCTCTGCATATTATTCTTTTCAGAAATTCAGAGCAGTGAGGAAAGAAGACGCCGGGGAATACCACTGCCAGGCCAGGAATGACGCCGGTTATGAAAATTGCGCACCGCAGCTTATGAAAGTCTGTAAGTAGTGCCGCGTAACAAGAAGCCACACACGAAACATCGCGATCAGCTGCCAGAATTCCTCAAGGCTGAGCAAACGCATGTAAACGCTTTTCGCCTCCTCTCTGCAGATGATTCCGAAATCGAGATTTTGGTCCTAAAGATCGCAGCGGGAGTGATGTCATTCATCCTTTTAACAGCAGGGCTGCGTCTGGCTCGAAAACACATCTGCTGTTCCCGCCAGGACCAGAGAGAAAACGAGTGAGTACAGGTGTAGCTCTGTTCAGAAGCTGAGCACAGTGAAACACTGGCCTGTTCCTAATACCTGCTAACCATTATATTATTATTGTTATTACTGTTATTAGTGTCTAAATAATAACACACTGCTTCTTTCAGCTATAGAGTCCCTCCGCGTGACAGCGGGAAGGACGATGTCCGTGCAGATGAGGTGAGAATATACGCTACTTCATGGCCACCTGTTTGCATTTACGGTATTATGCTATTAATAATTCACTTCATTTTTGCACTTTTTCTTTTTCTTTTTTTTTTTTTTAACAGGGGCATTTCCAGCACAAGCCATCTTTTGTCGTATGACCAAGAAAGGATGAAGGCGATGCAGCAGAGACACAGCTGAAGTGTGTGACGCAAAGCAAACACACCGATACACTGAAAGCTGCTGATCGTATCTTACGTTACTCTCAGTTCACAGAGAGAGGTCAGACAACACGTCTGTAAAAATCTGATTTTTCAATGTTTCATTGTTTAGTTGTGAAAATTATTTTGCTTTTGGTAAAAGTTTAAAACAGGTTCGATGCAAGCAGCAAAATTCTCGTGATGAAACACGGAAGCAATTTCAGGTTTGTTTTGTTGTAAAATTTTTTGTAAATAAAAAAACATTTACTTTCATTTATGATTTACTGGGTGTTTCTTTTGAATTATGACTTGCAGGTTTGTTTTTCTTTTCTTTGCAGTATATAAAGTCTGTAATATTTTTATGTTAACCTGGAAACAAGTATTTAAAATATTCTTTGTTTTTTGCACTGTGGGCGTGTCTCAATCCACACTCCCTATTCACTATATAGTCCACATAACATCATCAGTCCACTGAGGGCGTGTCCCAATCCACCCTCCCTACTCACTGTATAGTCCACATAACATCATCAGTCCACTGAGGGCGTGTCCCAATCCACCCTCCCTACTCACTGTATAGTCCACATAAACAACATCATCAGTCCACTGAGGGCGTGTCCCAATCCACCCTCCCTACTCACTGTATAGTCCACATAAACAACATCATCAGTCCACTGAGGGCGTGTCCCAATCCACCCTCCCTACTCACTGTATAGTCCACATAACATCATCAGTCCACTGAGGGCATGTCCCAATCCACACTCCCTACTCACTGTATAGTCCACATAACATCATCAGTCCACTGAGGGCGTGTCCCAATCCACACTCCCTATTCACTATATAGTCCACATAACATCATCAGTTCACTGTGGGCGTGTCCCAATCCACATTCCCTATTCACTATATAGTCCACATAACATCATCAGTCCACTGAGGGCGTGTCCCAATCCACCCTCCCTATTCACTGTATAGTGCACATAAACAGCATCATCAGTCCACTGAGGGCGTGTCCCAATCCACCCTCCCTATTCACCGTATAGTCCACATAACAACATCAGTCCACTGAGGGCGTGTCCCAATCCACCCTCCCTATTCACCGTATAGTGCACATAAACAGCATCATCAGGCCTAGACGTGTGCCGGGTTTGGGGCCTTCTGGAGCCCCAAAGTATCACTCAATCCCTTCAAAGGTATTTGGGTCTAAAATAACTTAAGGGCTGTGAAAAACGGTGTGAAGCAGCTTCACCAAACTCAGCAGGCTGCATCATCTTGTGGTGTGGATGAAGTGTTCCAGCTGTGAGGTCTCCAGGTGCCGTGGTTATCGTATTATTATAGCAGAATGTTGTTGATCAGAGTATGATGTAATCCATCAGGTCCAATCAAAAGTTAAAAGAATCCAATCAAAGTGAAATGTTTTAATCCCTCAGAGGCCTGAGAATGACTTTGAAGTGCATTTTAATCATGAAGAGAGAGTGACTTTATGTTCAATCAGTGTTTAAACACAGTTCTAATCAATTAGAAAATAATAAGACGAACTGGTGTGAGGAAATCACTAAGCACACAGAGTCACACTAAACCGTATCTTTTCAGTCCAGACTTGTTGCATTTAACCCATCCAAGTACACCCGGAGCAGTGGGCAGCCTTTTTTGCTGCTGCACCCAGGGAGCAGTTGGGGGTTCGGTGCCTTGCTCAAGGGTCTCACCTCAGTGGTGGTATTGAGGATGGGAGAGAGCGCTGGTCATTCACTCCCCCCACCTACAATCCCTGCTGGACCTGAGACTCGAACCCACGACCTTCAGGTTACAAGTCCAACTCGCTAACCTTTTTTTTTTTTTTCAATAAAGTCTGATTTTTGGCATCTAAAAACCCTTTGACTTTGGAAAGTTTTTTTTCTTATATTTTGGACTGAGAAGATTTTCCACAACATTATCTAAGTGCTCCCAGAACCACTTGTCAGGTTTTTCAGTGTGCTGTGCGGCTCTGTACAGCTCTATATTAGCTACTGCATCATGCTGTGAGTCCAGGGCTGAGAACAGAGCACAATGTTTCCACAGCTTGTTGAAAAAAAAAAAGGCCTAGAGACACCAGGTCAGTTGCTGCAGGAAGCTCGGGTCTCCTGCTGATGGAGCCCATTGGGACCCGGGGACTGATGGCGGGATCAAACTCGCATTTGGGATGCTTCCCGACATCCGACGTAAAATCTGACCCCAGAATCAAGTTCCTCACCTCAGAGAACTTGTCTGCGAAACTTTCTTCTGGTTTGAAAAACTCCCTGAGACTTCATGAGGAAGAAACCTTGAGAGGAACCAGACTCAAAAGGGAACCCGTCCTCATCTGGGTGACACCGGATAGTGCGATTATAAATAAATCCTTTCTATAACTGTGTACTTTATGGTCAAGAAAGTGCAGAAATTTATATATTTCTGTAAAGCTGCTTTGTGACACTCATGTCCACCGTTAAAAGCGCTATACAGATAAAAACTGAACTGAAGGTTTCTCTCTTTGAAATATTTGAATTCTAATTCTAATTTAAGTTTAAGATATCACTCCATGCTGCACTGCCAATGATGCCCCCGATGTTTATTAGGAAATTTGCAGTTTTCATCGTAATTCTGGTGGCTTCCACAGTTCCACTGAGCCTGGAATCATATTATGAGTAGAGCATTAAGGGTACTGTGAGTATCACATGTTTGAACTTTGCTTCCAGTTTATTGCTTCTTGCTCTTATTGGATGGCCAACGATCAATGCGAATTTAGGGAGAGTCTGTTAATTGATGCAAACTCCCTCTCAGCTCTGCTATAGCTCCAATTTTATTGCTTTTAGATGCCAAGAATCTGATATTTACTCTAGTCCATACTATGGATTTATGCAGCCTTTAAATACAACGTTTTTCTCCATGTGAGATTATAGGAATATAATTTTGAGTTATATATATATAATCCCCAGACCACCCCCCCCCCCCCCACCCTAGGCAGCTAACATACACAAATAAAACACAACATTGTACAGTAACACAGCCATGTCATCACAATTGCTCAAGGTATGAGCCCATGCATATCAGAGCAACAAAATGGATAAGAGATTACAACAAAATAGTGATTCGGTGAGACAGAAAACTTTTCTACTGATCCCCTCATTGTAAATGTGATCGTTTCTAGTTTTAGAAAAAATGTCTCCAGGTTACGTATGTAACCATGGTTCCCCGAGGGAACAAGACGTTGCGTCACGAAACGCTATGGGAACGCCCCCGCGAGACGTCACGGGCAGGGTGACGTAGCGACCCGGAAGCATAAAAGCCCGAGCGGCGAGCCCCGCGTTAGCTTACTGGAAAATGAAGCAAGCGCCGCAGGGACGCCGGAAGTGTGGCACCGAGACGCAGCGTCTCGTTCCCTCGGGGAACCATGGTTACATAGGTAACCTGGAGATGTTCCCCTTCAGGAATTCGAGCTGCGTCACGAAACGCTATGGGAACGAGTATACCCACGCAGCCAGACTTACAAGTCCCTGCCGACAGAGAGGCAAGCCTAAGGCACAAGGACAGAGGAGCCGGGAGTGGCTCGCGTATCCAGGTCATAAAACCTGGCAAAGGTAAGGGGCGTGGACCATCCCGCCGCGTTGCAGATGTCCTGTAAGGACACGCCTGCCAGAAAGGCCTTAGAGGCCGCCACCGCTCGGGTAGAGTGAGCCTTGACCCCCAGGGGACTGGGGAGACCAGAGGACTCGAAAGCCAGAGAAATGGATTCTACAATCCACCGGCTGCAGAGCAGGGAGCAGAGCGACCGGAGGAAAGGCGTACAGACGCAGCCTCGGCCACGGCTGTACCATGGCATGCAGTCCGAGAGGAGCCGGATGAGTCAGAGAGAACCAAAGGGGACAGTGCGACGTCTCCCGCGTTGCAAACAGATCCACCTGGGCTCTGCCGAACATACGCCATATGAGCTCCACCACCTCGGGGTGGAGTCTCCATTCCCTGGGCACCGGCCCCTGCCTCAACGGGGCGTCCGCTCCCACGTTGAGATAACCAGGGATGTAGGCTGCTCTCAATGAGAGGAGTTTCCCTTGGGACCACACAAGGATCTGGCGTGAACGCAGACCTCCCTGGCGGTTGTTGTAAGAGACCACCGTCGTGTTGTCGGTGCGCACCAACACGCGGCGGCCTCTTAGGTCTGGGAGAAAGTGTTTCAGAGCCAGAAACACGGCCAGCATCTCCAGGCAGTTGATGTGCCAAGTGAGATGGCGGCCGCTCCACAGACCACGGGCAGGACGGCCACTCATGACCGCTCCCCATCCGGTGAGGGACGCACTTCGTGAAGGTGCGGGGTGAGAGTGCTAGGCCGAAGGGAAGAACCCGATACTGGTAAGCTTCGCCCCTGAAAGCTAACCTCAGGAACTTCCTGTGTTGGGGAAGGATGGAGATGTGGAAATACGCATCTTTTAGGTCGATCGTGACAAACCAGTCCTCGGACCTGATCTGAGACACGACCTGAGTGACCGTGAGCATCCTGAACTTCAGCCGTGCGACTGAGAGGTTCAATTGCCGCAAGTCCAAAATGGGACGCAGCCCTCCCCCCTTCTTGGGAACAATGAAGTACCGGCTATAGAACCTGGACTCTCTGTCGTGAGGAGGGACCACCTCGATGGCCTCCTTCCTCAGGAGAGTGTGTACTTCCTGCTCCAATACCAGAGCCTGCTCGGGACCCACCACAGTGGGAAGAACCCCAGAAAAATTAGGTGGAGGCGAGCCGAACTGAATTCGGTAGCCTATTTCTACAGTACGCAGGACCCAATGAGACACATTCAGCAGAAGTTTCCACGCTGCCAGAAAGCTCACTAAGGGAATCAGTCTCTCGAGACTGACCTCTGGTGCAATAGAAGCGGTTAGCTTGGTGCCCTGAGGCGGCGAACCGACAGGGGGTAAATGAACTAACCGCTGCGAAGGCCCCAGAAGAGGCCGCGAGCCTCCCAGACCCGCTACGTTGCCGGGCGAGAGCTGGGAGAGGCACTCGCCAGAGACCGCTGCGCCCTGAAGCACCATAGGTGGCAGGGTTGGCAGATCGACCTCCTGAGGGCACTGGGGGGACCCGGGCACTGTGAGATGAGGTGTACGCCGCGTCACCCCAGAGGGGCCCGTCCTCGGAAGCCCTGGGCCAAAACCGTCAGGGATTCTTAGCTGCGGCCCTTCTGGACATGAGGACGGTCCTCAGATCCGCCTTAGCGCCCGAAGGGCCGGGCCCAGAGCGTCGTCGTGACTCCTGCTCCCGCCTCGGGGGAGCACGGGAGGCGACGCTCTGTTTTTGGGCCTCCCTGTAGGAGGGGGCCGTACACGGAGGGGGCTGCCCCCGCCCAGCAGCCCCACGAGCTAGAGAGAGACGGGGGAGGAACCACTGGAACACCGCCGCCTGAGCACGGGCCTGCTGGTATCTCTCGACGACGGAAACTACAGCGTCGCCAAACAGGCCCGAGAGAGTAAGCGGGGCGTCCATGAGCACGACCCTGTCCTTCTCTTTCATATCGGACAGGGTCAGCCAGAGATGCCTCTCCGCCAGAGGGACAGATCAGCGGCCCGCCTGAGCTCCGCTACCTGCTCAGACGTCATCTCCCCGTGCTCATCCAGCTCTTTAAGCAGGTCGGCCTGGTACGCCTCTAACACCGCCATGGTGTGCAGACACGCACTGGCCTGACCTGCTGCCGTGAACGCCTTGCCTACCAGCGCTAAGGTGGTCCGCAGCGGCTTGGTAGGCAACGCCGGAGCCTTCAGGGACGATGCAGCAGCAGGGGACAGATAGCTGGCTAGCGTCTGTTCAACCCTGGGCATCGCCCTGTAACCGGAGTAGTCCAGCCCCGCCACATTAGCATAATGGGAGGAAGTGGGACTGAACAACCGGGCTGAAAAGGGCCTATTCCAAGGCCACCTCGAGCAGCTCCTCGTATTGAGGAGACTGCGGCTCTGGGTCGACGCTCTCCACATCGACCTCCTCGGAGGACGATAGGCGGATCGCCGAGTCCGCTCCCCGGGGGGAAGAAACCGCAGAGCGTGCTTCCGAACCCAGGGAGGGGACAGTGGACCTGGAGGGTGAGGAAGGAGAAAAGGACGGGCCCGTCTCCATTCCCTCCGCCAGGTCCATCCTTTTTTTTTTTGTTAGACTTATCTTTGGCCTTTGGCATGCCGCCGACAAAACACAAAATAGACAGACAATAGACAAACGATAGACATAGAGCGCTTGCTGAAAACAGGAAGCTAACGTGGGGCTCGCCGCTCAGGCTTTTATGCTTCCAGGTCGCTACGTCACCCCGCCCGTGACGTCTCACCCATCCATTGGACGGATTAGATACGTGATTCAGAGCGCGGTCACGCGGGGACGTTCCCATAGCGTTTCGTGACGCAGCGTCTCGTTCCTGAAGGGGAACATCACATCTTCCAGCCAAGCTGTCGCTGATGGAGGGGTGGTAGATTTCCAGCTCAACAAAATTGTCCTACAGGCAAAAACAGAGATGTGAAAGCAATAATGTCACTTTGATTTGCGGTTAAAGATCATTTATTGTATCGTCCGATGTTCCAAAAATAGCTATTAAAGGGCAAGGCCTCAATGTTTCCCCAAGAGCTTCGCTGATGGTTCTAAAAACCAACGCCCAGTTATTATCTAGCGTATGTGCCAGAATGGCTGGAGAAAAAGAGCATCTATCACAAGCAGCGTCTAACCCAGGGTATATTCCGGCGAGCCTAGCCTTACCTAGATGAACCCTGTGCAGAATTGAATTGTATAAGCCTTAGTCTAACAGAGGATGATGATGAATGGACCCTTTTAAGTGCCTCCTTCCAACAGACCTCAGATAACTTTATACCCAGTTCATCTTCCCATCTGGATTTAATTTCATCCAGGTAGTGATCTTTAAAAGACATGAGCTGGGAATACGATATGGAAATCAGTCCTTTATTACTAAAATTAAGAGTAAGGTTGTCCAAAACTGAGGTAGACAGAAGGTCAGGAAAAAGAGAAAACTGTCCTTGACAAAGTAGTGAATCTGAAGATATCTAAAGAAGTGGTTTTGTGGGAGGTCATACATTCTGCGAAGATTTGCAAAGCTATTAAATAAACCATCAGTATACAAATCTTTGACACACGTCAGACCGCTTACTACCCACTGTCTAAATGTTGAGTCCAATTTGTGTATGTGTGTGTGTGTGTGTGTGTGTGTGTGTGTGTGTGTGCGCGTGTGTGTGTGTTGGGGGAAATAAAAGATTTTTGTAAACAGGGCCCAGGACTGATGCTGATGGAAACTGGTTAAAAATCCTAAAAGTAGAAAGCACTACAGGATATAAATGGAGATGTTTTCAAGGGTAAGGAAGAGTATACTAAGAGAAGATAAGATGAGAGTTAAAAAAAAAAGTAAAGATTGAAACAAATAAAGAAGCTTGGGAAGTATAGAATCATCTTCACTGAAAGGAAGAGGAAGACTATGCCACCTCTCCAACTCAGCCCTCATTTCTTTTCACTGCAGATTGTAATTGGCTTTGAGCAAAGAAGAAAAAGAATGTCATGTATTCCAAGATATGGAAAGCCTTTTTGAATGAAAAGAAAAGGCGGTGATTCCTGTTGGATCTGCAAAGGCTGAATTATTAATGGGAAAGCATTCACTTTTTTGTGAAGGAGATTTAATTTATAACCTGAAAAAAGTTCACCAACTTAAAGCAAAAGGTCGTCTGCGTATAAAGACATGCGTTTGTCCAATATCCCCTCTTTTGATTCCTTGGAACAACACGGTTGATTTCAGTGCTGATGAAAGAGGTTCAATTAAATAACCAGATCGAGAATCATTGGGTTGAATGCGTGCCAGTGGTGAGTGGTATAGTAGGGTCATTCTATGGAAACGTCCATTTTTCTATCCCTAGCCTTTACAGAAATATTACGCTTGAAAAACATTTTAGGTTTTCTACCATTTAAAATATCAAAGTCTATTCATAACTATCAAATATATGATGTAAATGACATAAAAAAAAACAAAATGCCGAATAAATATTATAAAATATATAATGGTTTAAACAGTGGTCCCCTGGAGTTGTGTCACTGGTGTTACTGTTTAACAAAAATCTTTTATTTTGAAATAAAAATCACACTGATGACATCACTCGACTTCCTCCTTCCTATTTCCTGAAGATCTACAAAGAAAGGCCTGTGGTAAGTCCACTGTCTCTTTTCAGTTATCAGAAATTTTCTCATTTATCTCATGATTTCATACGAAGCTTTTAGTTGAAGTCACTGGTATGACCTACTTTATGGTTAGGGAATTGTAAAAAACTAGAGTACAAATGGATTAAACTACTTAATTTAGTGAGTATACCATGATTGACAACATGTGGTTTGATCCCTTGCAGCAGCCATTTTGTAAAATGCATTTTTCATGAAAATATTTACTGGTGTTACTGTCACTGGTGTTACCTTCTTTATGGTTAACACCAGTGAAGATCAGTAACACCAGTGACTGCCATTTTAGATAAACTTAATTCAAAGCTATTCATTTAGTTCTTTTGCATAAAATAGCACTAAGATTTTGTGATTCTAAGTTTTCTTTGTCATTGTTAATCCTCCTTTGGTCAGGTATGGCTAAATTGAGTGCAGCTGAGAAGCAGCGACTTTACAGACAGCGTAGCGATGCTGATCCTAAACGTAGAGCAGAATACTTGCAGAAAAGGAAACAGAGTTCTGTCAGAGACATTGAGACCAAAAAAGAGAAAGATAATAACCGATTTAAGTGAAAGGGGGAAGAGAAGTGAACATAAGGTATGGAGGGTCCGTCAGCAAAGAACTTTAAACAAAAAGAATTCTTCAAGGTCAGCGAGCCAACACCCAAGTCAGGAAAGCCCTGAAATATCACTTTGCCAAAACAAAGTCAAAACAAAGTCTTGCACAGCTGGTATCAGAGAAGCTGATCAAAAAATACAAATGCAAGACATACTGCAAGAAGCTCATCGGTTGTGATTCTCGAACCATCAGAAAAACAAAGCAAGTCCAAGAAACTGGCATACAGAAGGAGACTGTAAAATCTGTCAGACAATTTTTCCTCAGGGATGATGTCAGCAGACTGACTTCAGGGAGGAAGAACACACTAACTCTAAAGAAGGTTCAGAGACAGAGGAGGCTACTGTCTGATTCTTTGCTCAACCTCCACAGGAAATATGTATCTGAGCACCAACATATTTCCTATGCTTTCTTCTGCCGTCAGAGACCATTTTGGGTGGTTCCACCAAATGAGAGAGACAGAGAGACGTGCCAGTGTAAGACACACGAAAACTTGCAGGTCATGGCTGACAAATTATACAGGCTTGGCATTTCAGACTCCAGAAACTTAGAGGAAATGTCCGACAGCACTGTCTGCAGCACCTCCAAGACATGTTTGGACTGCAAATTTTCTGCCTATCCCCTAAAGAGGTCTTCAAGTAGAGCGGTGACTCTAAGCCAGTGGTGCCAGGAGAAGGTGAACATCTCACTGCAAGGTGGAGAGACAAGAGCAAGTACAATCACTGTCAAAAAAGATATTCCAATACAGGAGGATGAGCTTGTGGCACAATTCCAGGACAGGCTCTTTAACTTCAGGAGACACATTTTTAATATTCGCTGGCAGTACAATGAGTACAGGAATCTCAGAGAGAGCCTCACTGCCAAAGACTGCCTTCTCCACATCGATTTCAGCGAGAACTATTCTTGTAAATACTCCAATGAAATCCAGTTGGTCCACTTTGGGGGGGTCACATAATCAGGCGACCCTCCACACTTGGAACTTCTTCGAGGCATCCCACGGAAAGGGTTCACCAGATGGAGTGGGGGCTGCACTGAAGAGAACAGCTGACACATTAGTTCGTCAAGGGAAAGATATCCCTGATGCACACAGCTTCTTCCAGCTGCTGAAGGACACAAGCAAGGTGAAACTCTACTATGTGAGTGAGGAAGAAGTTGAGAAGAAGGATGAAGGATTAAGACAAGTGCCCCTGTTCACCATTAAAGGCACCATGAAAATGCATGAGGTCCTCAGCGTTTCTCCCGGCATTCTCAAATACAGGGACATAAGCTGTTTCTGCCAGGCTGCTGAGGGGGTGTTTGATTGTCCATGCCACAGCCTAGAGGAGGTTATTCTTGTAGCTACGGATGCAATCAATCAAAGAGGCAAAGATTTCAGACCCAGTGTCATCGAACAGCATCACAGTGGGCAGTGGTGTGTTGTGCGATATGATGATGATCCCTGCCCTGGCATCATCCTGCAGGTGGAGGAAGACAAAGTGAAAGTCAAATGCATGCACCGTAACGGAGTGAATAAGTTTTTCTGGCCAAGCCCCAGAGATGATGTTAACTGCTACGGTGATGACCAGCTCATATGCCTGATTCCAGAGCCCCAGGCACTGAAAAAGCGTTCAGTTCAAATTGATAAGCGATTCTAGGAGTTCATTATGGGGCAGTTGGGCAAGTAAAATAAGGCACCATGAAATGTAAAATGAGGACAGTTCGAAGTTTACACCTCTTAGTCATAACCTAGTATAATAGCATGACATAAAATAGCAGCGGACAATTGCAGTTTAGACAATGTACTTTGTTGTACATTTTAGTTGTTTTAGTTCAAATGTTTTAAAATGTCGTTTATGTTCTTTTACTAACTGCTGTCACTAATTGCCAAATGTGTGCCAAATGTAACAATTTAGTAATAGTTAATTATAGTTGAAGAATACGGATGTTTGGTCTTATGTATGTCACTGGTGATTCATTGTGTCACTGGTGTTACTGTGTGTTTTTTCTGTCACATTCTATAAAATGTGTCACATGTGACATGATAATAATTTTACATCCATTGAATTCTGCAGTCTTTAAATAAATGTACAAAAAGGTAATATAAAAAATCATTAAGCTGTCGTTTATGTGTATTCATAAAGTCAAAAGGTGATCTAATAATGTGGTCTAAGTTTAAATGTTAGAAAAAGAAATAAATTTTAATCTTTTATCTTGCCATACCAAAAGTGGACGTTTCTGTAGAATGACCCAGTAATATTACCCAAGATATGCAAATATTTTGTCGAAAACAGTTTTTTTTTAAAGCCGCAAACAAATACAGCCATTCAATTTGATCGAAAGCCTTCTCCACATCCAAAGGGATAATAATCTCTGGACTCAGAGAGGGTTCAGGCAAATACATTATTTTAGCTGGTCCATGAATATGAAAGATTGAGAGTTTTTAATGAATCCTAGGGAGGAAATGCTCGAGGCAGTACACCAGCACCTTAACTAGAATTTTAGTGTCAATATTTAGAAGGGAACCAGATGATATGATCCACATTGAGTAGGGTCTTTCTGACCAGGTGACCACGTCGTCTAATATATAACACACACACACACACACACACACACACCTACCACCAGGTGAGGGACAGTGAGTGACCACGTCATCTAATATATAACACACACACACACACACACACACACACACACACCTACCACCAGGTGAGGGACAGTGAGTGACCACGTCATCTAATATATAATACACACACACACACACACACACACACACACACACCTACCACCAGGTGAGGGACAGTGACTGACCGCTTCATCTAATATATAATACACACTCACACACACACACACACACACACCTACCACCAGGTGAGGGACAGTGACTGACCGCTTCATCTAATATATAATACACACACACACACACACACACCTACCACCAGGTGAGGGACAGTGACTGACCGCTTCATCTAATATATAATACACACACACACAAACACACACACAAACACACACACCTACCACCAGGTGAGGGACAGTGAGTGACCGCTTCATCTAATATATAATACACACACACACAAACACACACACAAACACACACACCTACCACCAGGTGAGGGACAGTGACTGACCGCTTCATCTAATATATAATACACACTCACACACACACACACACACACACCTACCACCAGGTGAGGGACAGTGACTGACCGCTTCATCTAATATATAACACACACACACACACACACACACACACCTACCACCAGGTGAGGGACAGTGACTGACCGCTTCATCTAATATATAATACACACACACACAAACACACACACAAACACACACACCTACCACCAGGTGAGGGACAGTGACTGACCGCTTCATCTAATATATAATACACACACACACAAACACACACACAAACACACACACCTACCACCAGGTGAGGGACAGTGACTGACCGCTTCATCTAATATATAATACACACTCACACACACACACACACACACACACCTACCACCAGGTGAGGGACAGTGACTGACCGCTTCATCTAATATATAACACACACACACACACACACACCTACCACCAGGTGAGGGACAGTGACTGACCGCTTCATCTAATATATAACACACACACACACACACACACACACCTACCACCAGGTGAGGGACAGTGAGTGACCGCTTCATCTAATATATAATACACACACACACAAACACACACACACACACACACAAACACACACACCTACCACCAGGTGAGGGACAGTGAGTGACCGCTTCATCTAATATATAATACACACACACACAAACACACACACACACACACACACAAACACACACACCTACCACCAGGTGAGGGACAGTGAGTGACCGCTTCATCTAATATATAATACACACACACACACACACACACACACCTACCACCAGGTGAGAGACAGTGAGTGACCGCTTCATCTAATGCAATACACACACACACACACACACACACACACACACACACACACACTATTCTACTTTGTATTCTGTTTCTCTTCCTCAGTGCTCTATTAGTGTCGTTACTTGTGTTTCTTTGTGACTGTATTGTTGAATGAATGTAAATTTGTTTCTATTTCTTTATTTCTATTTTTTTAGTTATTTTCTAATTTGTTCTTAAAGTCTGTATCCAAGTTTCAGCTATACAAACGTTCATATCTGTCATGCCAATAAAGCACCTTGGGGGAAAAAAAAAAAAAAAAAAAAAAAAAACACAAAGTATGCATAAAAATCAGTTCACCCTCAAAAACAGAGCACAGAGCCTCATTACAACACCACATACATTCAAAAGTGACAAAATCATCAATAGACTTATAATAAAGAAAATCAATCAAAACTCTTGACTTCACCAAGTTAAAAAACAAGGCTACTATGTTCTGATTTAAGTTTTGTTCTATTTTCTTTTTCCTACTTGTATAAATGGCCAGTTTTGCTTGGCCTAAGACAAAATTCAGTAGTTGACAGACAAATCTTTTCTTCCTCACATATTTGTAGCCCAAAATAAAAGTCTCCAGAGAAAAGGTCTCAATACAACTCCTGAAAACATTACCTACAACTAGAAATAGAGGTTGCAATCTACAACAATTCATAAAAGCATGAAAGATGGTTTCTCTGTCAGAACAGAAAGGACATGTAGAAGTAACCTCAGGGTTTAGAACTGAGATAAAAGCATTGACCGCGACAGCACCATGAAGAATTCTCCATTGCAAATCACCTGTTCTCTTGGTCAACGGTGGTTTATACAAGGATCTCCACTCAGGTCTTGTGTTTTGATCCAGTTTAAAAACATCACGCCAGGGAGTATCAACTTTCCCATTTAAAACCTTTTTGCTAAAAACCAAAACACAAGACATGTACAAAGATTTACCAGTACTTAAAAAGAAGTCTTTACACAGAGATGTAACATTTTCAATGAAAGGAGATGTAATCCCTTCAACATTTACAGACAGTAGTAGACAAGGAAAAGAGTCTTTAGGATCAGCAACTCGGGAACCAGCACAATACTCTGTTAGCAAGTCCATTTCAGTTGTCTTAAACGCCACTTTCCATTTCATGAGCAACTGGGTAACCAGACGAATAGACCTGATTCCCAAATGTTGAGCTAATGCTGCTTTGTTCTTGAAATCCGGCCCTACAGTGTTCAGTAGCTGACTCAGAGTAATAATGTTGTGTTCAATCAGCAACCTACTAAGTCCAGGGAAAAAGGAACTGTCTGTTAGGTCCAACCGGGAGCCACAGATTAAAGGCTCCTCCAGTAACCAATGAAGAGAATGTGAGTTTTCTGGTCGTTGAACAGCAAAGAGACTCCAAACTTTGAAAATGTTCTTGTAAAAAATTGGCAACGTGGAGGTGTCCAGTTTTAGGGGATCCATCAAAAAAAGTGCTTTGTCCAGCCCCAAACCTGCAAAACTACGTAAAATCAGGCATGAAACAGCACGCCAGCTAAAACGTGATGGTCCATCCAACAGTCTTTGCACAAACTGCAGACGAAAGGTTGCAATTCTGCTCTGGAGATGAATTAGTCCTTGACCACCTTCCTCCTTGGGCAAGAACAGAACATTTTGTGAGACCCAATGTAATTTATCCCAAAAAAAAGTCCACCAGGGTAGCCTGGATTTTTGATAGCAGCTGCAAAGGAGGATCTACACAGGCAAACTTATGCCATAAGGAAGATGCCACCAAATTATTAATAACTAAAATGCGTCCTCTGTATGACAATTTTGGGGACAAAGACTTCCATTTTTCTAGGCGTCCTTTGACGTTTTCTATTAAACCTTCCCAGTTTTTCTGCACTGTTGTGTCATTGCCTAAAAAGACCCCCAAATATTTAAAACCTTCTTTTCCCCAATGTAAACCAGCAGGAAGTTTCGGTTTTCCACTTTTCCAGCTTCCTATCAGTAGTGCTTCACTTTTATTCCAATTTATATTAGCAGAAGATAAAACTTTAAATTTTCCAAGCAATTCAGATAAAACCTGTACATCATTTTGCTTACTGATCATAACTACTATATCATCAGCATACGCTGATAATAAGAAATTGCCATCACAGTTTGGCAAAGATATACCATGAAGTTTCATTCTTATTTGTTGTAACAAGGGCTCTATGGCCAAAGAATAAAGCATACCAGAAAGTGAACACCCCTGTCTGATACCTCTACAGGCTCCAAAAGGAGCACACAAACCACCATTGACCTTGAGAATGCTCTGAACATCACTATAGAGAACTTTCACCTGATCTATAAATTTTTTACAAAAACCAAAGGCTTTCAAAACTCTCCATAAATAAACATGTTCAACACGATCAAAGGCTTTCTCTTGATCCAATGATATTAAACCACAATCTAGATTTAGCACCTTAGAGACATCGAGAAGATCTCTAATCAGGGAAACATTATCAAAGATTGACCTACCAGGGACACAGTATGTCTGGTCAGGATGTATGACCTTGTCCATGACCTCTGCCAACCGATTAGCTAAAACCTTAGAGAGCAGCTTGTAGTCACTGCACAGGAGGGAGACTGGCCGCCAGCACTTGATGTCCGTCAGGTCACCCTTCTTGGGTAGGAGAGTCAAGACTGCTCTGCGGCAGCTCAACGGCAATAGCCCTCCGGCTAAACTGTCATTCAGTACCTCCAGCAAGTCTTCTCCAAGCTCTGACCAAAATGACTTATAGACGTCGACTGGCAGGCCATCCATCCCTGGTGCTTTTCCCAGCTCCATACCTTGGAGGGCCTTCCAGAGTTCCCCCATGGTCAAGGCACCTGAAATCTTTGCGTTAACTTCCTCTGACACTTGAGGAAGATTGTCAAAAAAATCACTATCATGCCTATAATCTGGACTCAGTTCATTTTTATATAAAGACTCGTAAAAAGTGACTGCTCTCTTACGAATGTCTTTGGGGTCAGTCAGCAATACCCCAGATTCAGAACGTAAAGCATGAATAACCCTGTTCTGTCCATTTTTTCTTTCCAAACTGAAAAAAACCTTGAGGGTACATCCATCTCATTTACACTTAAAAAACGTGACCTGACCAGAGCACCCTGTGTTTTAACCCCTAGTAGATCAGACAACTGAGTTTTCTTGTTTTTTATAAGAGACTCCACATTACTTTGATTCCCAGGCAAGTGAGCCAATTCTTGCAATTTTAAAATATCAGTCTCTAAGGTGTTCAAAGTCAGGGTTATCTCTCTAGTGATATTCTGGGAGTATTGTTCACAAAACTGTTTTATCTGAACTTTCCCAAAATCCCACCATTGCTGCAGTGTTCTAAAAGAATTCTTTGTAGTTTTAAAAACATCCCAGAAATTTTTAAAACTTTCTTTAAAACACTTATCATCCAATAAAGTGGTATTTAGATGCCAATAAGCACTCTTTGGCTTAATAGAGTTTAAAAAGATACAACACTGCACCATACTATGATCTGAAAGACATGATGGGATAATAACATAACTCTGAACAATACTACCATGATGTTTAAAAACATAAAACCTATCCAGTCTTGCCAATGAAATCGTGTTATCACGAACATGGGTCCAAGTGTATTGTCTTTGTTCTCCATTAAGCTGTCTCCAAATATCAATTAATTCATGTGTTTTTGTTAGCTGAACAAGACGTTGACGTGAAGGTAAATGGGGTTCAATGTGATTTCTATCCAAGTTGGACTCTGTGCAATTAAAATCACCACCCAAAAATAAATATTCATCAACACCAACATTTTGTAAAACAGAGCACAAAGTATTTAGAAATAGCATTCTTTCAACAGCTGAAGTTGGTGTATATACACAAATAAAAACAAATACAACATTTTCAAAAGAGGCTCTTACTTTCAAAAGTCTCCCTTTAATAACCTCTTCAATCTGATAAGAGCGTGGGCTGAAACTCTTAGCAAAAAGAATAGCAACTCCACCACTCAGTGAAGTATTGTGACTTAGAACAGCAATCCCATTCCATTCTACTGCCCAATCAGCAGCATTATTAACATCAGTGTGTGTTTCCTGTAACAGAGTGACATCAATTTTTTTCTGATGAATTACTTCAAATAATGAAGCTCTTTTGTGCATATCTCTAGCACCATTCAGATTCAGGGTAGCGACATTAACATGACACATACTTAAGGAAAAGAAAAAAATCCCTGCCCACAGGAACATTCTATTACAATACGTGGCATTAGGCTTTCTCACTGTCCTCATT